>NC_068386.1:3938193-3988193 GCF_023724105.1 Carassius gibelio | reverse complement strand
GTAAAAACTCCAGCTTAATCAATTATCAAAGTAATCTAGAAGCATATTATATTAGCATGTATCAGAATTATATTTGAAAGTCAGTGTACATGTATTTGTAAATCCTACACCTTTTTCTATGCAAAAAAATGACTTTATCTCCATTTCTTTAGCATTATTTATAGGAACATTTTGTACAATAGTGCTTAAATGTAATTGTGTTTAGAGGTCATATCTTTAAGAATCAAATTTTTTATAAAATTTCAGCCTGATTTTTGACAAAGCCATCTTATCAGCATTTTAAGTGAACTACTCCAAAGGTCGTTAAGCCGATGTGCTGTTCAGAAACCCAAGGAATACCCTCCTCACTTTACAGCTGGAGGGATTAAAGGGGCTTCCTGTCCCATGACTGACCTTAAAAGCCAATCCAGATGTCCTACAGCCCTCGAGACAAAGAACTCAGGTGACATGTCTTATCTTGAGGGCACTCGAGCTCTTCTTCTAAAGAGGCGGTTCTTTTAAGTGCTCCGTCATCCTGGCAAATGCCTTTTCAATTATTGCACAAGTTTCTTGCTTGCTTGTCTGCAAACACCCTAATTGTCCGAGAGCGAGGATTATGCATTCAGAATGGCTTCAGAATTTTTTTCTGGGGTTAAAACAGACACATCTCTGAATATTGATAAAGGAAAAGGTCACATAAATGAAAGCTCAAAGAGCAGTAAGAGCTCATGAAGGGGTAAGGTGATCCTCAGGCTCAGATTTTATACTGAGCTCATTGTATAGTAAACTAGCAGAAGCACAAATGGAGGGCACAGATATACACTACTGTTCAAAAGATTGTGGTAAAGTCTCTTATGATCACCAAGGCTGGAATTTTTTTTTTTTTTATTATTATTTTTTTTTTATAAATATAGTTCAAACAGTAATATTGTGAAGTATGAAACTTTCAGCAGCAGGATAAAAAGTATCATTACTCCAGTCTTCGGTGTCACATGATCTATCAGAAAACATTTTAATGTGCCAATTTTTTGCTGGGAAAAAAAAAAACATTTATTTGAAATATAATTTTTATGTAACATTATAAATGTCTTTATTGCCACTTTTGATAAATGTAATGGATTCTTGCTGAATAAGACTATTGATTTATTTTGTAAAAAATCTACTGACCTCACATTTTTTTTTACTTTCCTTCCTAAAATGTTAAAATCTGTTAAAATTCTGTTTTGAGGTCATTTCCTAGATCAGTGGTTCTGATTTGAAATTAAATGCATCTAACCATATACAGTTCTCATAATTTTAGTGGAGCCATAAAAGGCTTTACATTCAGTTCAATTCATTTTTGTGTAAATTCATAAGATATCAACATGCACACGTTGTGTGATGTGCCCTTGTCTTTGACAACCATTAATAAATACTTCTCAGGAGAAAAATACAACCCAGACTACATTAAATAAGGGCTTGCTTGAAATGAGGATAGATATGGTTGACGCTGACCACAAGGTTTCTTCAAGAAACATTTACAAACCAAAACTGTCTGTTTCACTCTTCAGTTTATGTTAATACTATATTTTAATATATTGTCAAGACAACACAGTTCTTATAAATATCAATAGATTAAAATGAACATTTTAGTTTCAGTGAACAATTTCAGTGCTGTTCTGAATCACCCCTCTGGTTCTAAAGCAAAACAAGTTGACAAGACACTGTAATAGTTTTCCTCATCTCACATATATTTCCATTTTCCCCGGCCCTTCAAATCCCCCCCCCGTTCAGTTCATAACATCATTCAACCCCTCCATTTCTCCTCGCTTCTCTTCGTTTCTCAGTATAAGGCTGTCAGAGTTTTTTGGGATCCAGTGAGCTGTGAAATCGCACAAATTGCTGTTGCTTTACGTCTGGCCCGGTGACAGAAAGAGAAAGAGGAGGAGGAGAGAGAAGAGAGATTTTCTGCTCCAACACTTCTGAACCTTTCCTGCCCCCCGTAATCACACACAGACACAGAAGCACACGCACAGCTGCAAAACTGCATCACTCATAACCCCCCCCACCTCCATCTCTAATCCACTCTCATCATACAAGCCCCCCTCCACCCCTGTTCCCACTTCACAACACCTCCACCACTTTGCTTTAGAATCCGGGTCACTTCACTGAACAACCACGCCGAGCCTCGAGAGTGATAAAACCTTACTACTGCATGCTCTGATAAAAACCAACACTTCCTCCAACTACAAGTGTCGCTAGCACCAACACTGACTGGGGAAAGTGTGAGGTTTCAGACCAATATTTTAGCAAACAGGCTTCTGGCGTGTTTTTAAATAATTCAACCCCCCGTGACATCATTTAGTCACTCTCATGTTGTTTCAAACTGGTATTCTCTCGAACGCAAAATTTGTGTATGTTGTACAATATGTGCAATAGCCTATGTTTAAAAGTAGCCTACTATGACATGTTCTTTTACAAACAGTAAAAGTGAAATGATGCTGTTGAGCTTGAACAAAATGATAAAGAATACTTAATAAAGACAATTTATTAAATTATACATTCAAAAATAAAGAAAATTTTACATAAAATGTAATAAGTAAATTAAATGTATGTAAAATTACCTTGAACACATTCTGAAATTAATGGCTTTTTTTTGACACACACACACACACACACGTCTGGTTTAACCCTTATGAAACAAAAATATATTGCAGTATATTGGAAAATATCATTTAATATATTAGGCATATATTCTTATATATATTTATTTTTTCCAATATATTGCAATATATTGAAAGTGGCAATAATTTGTATATTTTGCAATATATTATATAATATATGTTTCATCAGTATATTATTAAATGTATTCAAATATCTAAAATACTAGAAAATAAAAAGGGAAAATAATATATTACAATATATCACAATATATTTTAAGAAATATATTGGTAAATACTTCCTCCATTTTTACATTCTCAAAAAACTGTAGAATTCTGTATCATTTATAATCTTGTTTCTCCGTGACAAGCTATGGAGACTCGTGACTCGAGCCGGTGTGTATTCAGGTTTAAGTCCCCACCAGGATAAAAAAAAAACATCCACACACAGAGACAAACAAGAAATAATAAATTTTTCCGAATGTGTTGGGATGCAGAACTCAAACCTGAAACAGTTGGGTGTCCGTGAACTGGTCAGCTCTGTGTCCACTGCTGTTTGTTCAGATGAATGCTTCCCTCTTGTGGAGGATTGGCGACAGTGCAACTTCAACTTTTCCTACATTTCCAATAGAACAATTGTTTAGGCTATTTCTTTTTTTAAGGAACTTATAGTATCGTCACTTCTAAGCTACAAGTGTAGGCTAAGGGCAAAACACAAAAGAGAGTAGTTTTGCAAACTAAGGGTTAAAAGAGGTATTAGATATACCATTGTAAACTCAATTCAACGTCTCTTGGCTTTTTTTTTAGGTTTTGTACGTATCTTTTTCAACTGTTTTACTTCTCTTTGTTTTAACATGTATCTAGATTTGATGTAGATAAAATCAGCTTTAACCTTTCTCCTATTTGTCTTTTATTCAGAGGTGTAAAATAGGCTATTTGAGTAATTTTACTTGGTTACTTAAGTAGTATTTTGGAGGATTTGTACTCCATTCAAGTACAATTTAAATGGGTTACTTGTACTTTTACCTGATTACATTTTTGGAGAAAAAAAATAGTGCTTTTTACTCTTAAAAAGTATATTACATTTTTATTTTATCTAATGCACATTAAGTACAAAAATTCAAATGCATCAAGCAAACACATATCTACTTAAGTTGTGACTTTCATCAGGTAAATGTCTGGCTTCAAAAGTTTACTATCAAATGTGAGGAAGCATACTGAGGTAGCAAAGTTGACCCCCCCCCCCCCCCCCCCCACCACCAAATAAAGAAAGAAAAGAAAACAATAATGTGTTTTGATAGATCTATTAGCGGTGTAATATATTAGCTGAATGCACAAGATTGAGTGCAAATAAATCAGTGATGTCAATCAAAAACACTTAATATTTTTGTGGGATTGACGTAACAGATCTTTTAAAAAAAAGTTATTCAATTAACATTTTATGCTAAATAAATTGTAATTTGTTTAGTGATGTTCTTACCAGGCATTGGATGTTATGTCATTATATGACACACTTAGTATGTGTACGAGTATTTTTTAAATCTAAATTATTATATAAATTGTTTATTAATTCATCTAATTAGTCACAATGAATTTCAACACATTCTTGTATTATGTCTGGACTATGTTTTAGCCTATGCTTCACATCTTGCTGTTCAAAGGAATAGTTCACCCAAAAATTGAAATTTTCTCATTTACTCGTCCTCGTGTCATTCCAGATGTTTATGACCTTCTTTCTTCAGATGAACACAAGAAAATATGTTTAGTCTGTATAATGCAAGGGGACAGGACCACTTCAGAAACCACACAAAGTGAACACGACGGTCAAGTTTAAACTATTGGCATTTTTTTGTATTTACCAATTCACTTTAGAAAACACTGATTCATTAACAGGGGTTGTATGAGTTACTGTCTTTCATATTCATTTTTATGACGTTCCATTCACTTGCATTAAACTAAGAGAGTTTTTTTTTTTTCTGAAACTCTTAATTTGTGTTCATCTGATTAATGGAAAGTCATATTTATAAATATATTGGATGACATGAGGGTGGAAAGGATAGAGTTTGCATTTAATCCCTTTCCCTGTATTTGTGTGTGTGTGTGTTCTTGTTTTTGTGACATATCAGGACACAACTCTGTATAATGACATGGGTATGACACAGGTATTACAAGGAGAGGGTGACTTATGAGGACATAACCCATGTCCCCATTTTTCAAAACACTTATAAATCATACAGAATTAGTTTTGTTGAGAAAGTAAAAATGCACAAAGTTTACTGTGAGGGTTAGGGTTAGGTGTAGGGTTGGTGAAGGCCGATAGAATATACAGTTTGTACAGTCTAAAAACCATCACGCCAAGCATGTGTGTGTGTGTGTGTGTGTGAGTTCCACTGTGCTGCATTTTAAATGTTGTTGTTGCACTAGATGTATGAGTTTGACCTGTGACCTGTGAGTTTTCACCCTTTAACAAAATTACTGTATATCTGTCTACTTTTTTTAATACGTGAGTACAATTTAAAGTTGTAGCTACTTTTTTACTTTTACTGAAGTATGTTTTGGCCAGAGACATTTTATTTTCACTTAAGAAACATTTTTGAGTAATTTTACACCTCTGCTTTTATTTTATTTTATTTTAAAACAGAAGTTAAAAATATCCAAATGTTTAAAATATCCAAATCAAGTGATGCTTTCTGGTCGAGAATACAGAACAAGGTTCTCCACTGGGAGGCGCTGTGATGTAAACGCAACACTTCCCAAATGCCTCTGGTCGACGGAAGAGAAGTTATAAATACGCCATAGACACGGCGAAATCGTAGAATTAATGAAGCAACATGAAACGAGTTATAGCTGGTTATAAACACGGACCACGTGACCTGCTAGACTAATACTGCGTTCGTTTACAGAACAGTGTTGGCGTCTTGATATAATGAAAACACTTATAGAACCTGTTTGCTAATGGATTTTTTCACTTACATTTTTCTTTTTTCCCTCTTCTTATTTAGGTCTTGGAGAAATAGAAGTCGAAACATGAAGACGAAGTTTAAGATTTATGAAAGAACACGAAGAAGAAGAAAGCTAACTAAATAAAAACTCGACTTAAGCTTCAAGAATGTGACTCGACCTGTTATTATCTGAAATGAACACTGTCAAGAGCTTAGAGTCTGTGTGCGCTGTTTTTTCACTAAAGTTCGTTTTTGTTCTTCACTTTGCTATTGTTGCATTGGCATGGGAATGTTTTGTCCGTCTAAATATGTATTGTTCTTATGCCATAATAGAATGCCAGGAAACTAAGTAAAACATGAAGTACATCAGCTCTGCACTCGTGAATGTTTGAAAATACTTGACAAAGATAGATTTTCACTTCATGCTGGTTCATTTGATTTCTCAGTCTCTAGAAAAATGTGTGAGGATAAAACTATCAAACTGTAACTTAAATGTCAAGTATCTAACAAATATAAAGAAAAACAAACTACATGATCTACCCTTCATCTGCAGTTATAAAAAAAAAAAAACCAAGAGAAAAAGATGGACGTCACAGAAATCCTACAGCACCATGGACAGTGCCCAACCCCAGACAGAGATCCGTCAGGAGTTTTCCATTCATGTCACATGCCTGAAATGTATTGTAACACTGAATGAGTCTGTGCTGAAGAAGTCTTTATAGGCTCTCTACTGTATTTGAATAGTGTTCATTACATTCAGCCTCAAAGCACTGAATGGGTCATATCATGAGGAATCAAATAACCCCTGATCTTTCTATTACTGTTATGGTGCATCATGATAAATTGTGTATATATAGGCTACTTTTTTATTTTTATAAAACAGATTATTACTCTGGGTTTTATGCAATATTGATAAAAGAAAAATATGGGTCAAGCACACCAGAGGTTTTAATGAACAGGCATTAACAGTAACACACACCATATCTGGCAATTTATATGCAATTTGTATTTAATCACAAGCAGAGTAATTTAGACACATGCAATATAGGTGAAGACAATAACTGCACATAAGGTGCAGGCTTTATTTGGCATTTCACAGTTCAGTATTTCAAGTGTCATAAAATTTATTATAAAATGTATTTTATTTTAGCATTATATACACAGAGATCAATTTTGCTCTGCTCTGTGATTACTACTATAATCTGGTGTTGAATATGAGATTATCCAGGGGGTTGGCTTTATTGACAAGATGGGTTAGGGTCATTTTCAGTCAGGAGCTTTCAAAATGTTTTCAAAATCAATATAAAGCATTAATAAATTGTTAGACTTTAAACTTAACAGAAAAAAAAAAAAACATTTTAAGAAACTTTAATATCTTTCTATAACCCTCTGGGTCTTTTAATGCACACTTGTTCATCTGGTAATATGACAGATTATTGCCAATAGGCTACTGTATTACTGCAGGTTTTGTAATAAGAAGAAACTTCAGTTCATTATATAAAAATGTATATGCTTAAGGAGGTACACATAGTCTATATGTGTATTAGACCTGACGTCCACTGACGGACAAGAAATCTCTGAAAGCAATCCATAAACATTAAGCCAGTCCGTGAGTCTCAGTTTGACATTTGTGACCCTGGGGCACAAAACCAGTCTTAAGTCGCTGGGGTATATTTGTAGCAATATTCAAAAATATACTGTATGAGTAAAAAAAAGAAAAAGAAAAAATCATTAGGATAATAAGTAAAGTTCATGTTCCATGAAGATATTTTGCAAATTCTCTACCATATAAATGTATCAAAACATATTTTTTTATTAGTAATATGCATAGCTAAAGACTTCATTCGCACAACTTTAAAGGCAATTTTCTCAATACTTAGATTTTTTTGCACTCTCTAATTCAAGATATTCAAATGGTTGTATCTCAGCCAAATATTGTTCTATTCTAACAAAACATATATCAATGGAAAGCTTATTTATTCGGCTTTCGTGTGACGTATAAATGTTAGAAAATCACTTTGGTTTTGTGGTCCAGGGTTACATTTATATTTGTATCGTACCTTTAAATGTTGTCTTAATTATTGGTCAATAATCAATCAAACATTTACAGACTATTTCGCGATGTTTTGCATTAGATCAATAAGCAGTTTCCCAGGCCGTGATGCTGCAGTGTTGTTTGTTTGGGATAACAACACGTGGCGTCGGGGCCGTTAACGGATGCGTGTCTGGTAATAATCCTACACTGGGATGTTGAATAACGTTCGCCCAGATACTTGTGCATTTTAAATGTTTAAACAACTCAATGAATTGTAAATGTTGCCAATTATTGCTGTTTTATCAAAACATCCTATCAGCGTCTCTCTGGATGGTTTGGCGCGCCTGACATTTTTCCTTCAGTTTTTGCGCGACGCCGGTTAGCGTTTCTATTAGTTCATTCCGTTTTGTTTCCAAGCATGCTTACAGCTCAATTACACACCGCTACTGCACCGATGAGTGTTGTATCAGGACCAGTTTACCCAGTTAAAAAAAGGAACGGGGTAATATTTGCTACCCTTTAGGACCACCACCATCCCGAAATTGTCATCTTAATTTACAGGTGCTTTTGTTTTATATACCACGCAGTGTTTTCACCTACATGCTAAAAAAAAAAAAAAAAAAAACATAGAAATGTAATGGCTGAGCCGATTGGGATGGTGTAAGATTTACCAGTATATATCTGGACTCACAAAATAATGTATCCTATGTGTAGACTTGATTAAATTGAGAGAATGACCACACTCTAGTCAGGGCCTTTTCATTCGCTCTTTTGAATTGCATCGTCTTATATATGTTTAACATTATGAAGAAAAGTTGAGATGAACAACGATTTTAAAGTAGTAAATGCAAGCTTACAAATTATAAATGCACAAAATATATTTAAAATACAAACCACCCTACTGGGTTTTAAACTATAGCATAGTCTTTGTAGGCTTTTTGACAGATTCAAACTGTCAATTTCTATTGAAAGCTATAGCTACATTAATTATCAGATAAATATGCAAACATAAGAAATGTGAGCCAGAAAGAGCAAAAAATAAATTAGACAAAACACAAAATAAAAAAAACATTTTCATAGGCCTGAAAATATGATGACTTCTTTCTAACAGCTGTGACTTTAAATGTTATCCTTATCCTGTAACTTCACACCTTTGTACACTCAGATGTTGCCTTGTGCGGGAGTTATTTTTAGTTTTAGCAGACATTATATTTTGAGACGTTAGAATATTCTAGCCATCACAGTTAAAACCCATATCCAGTGTTTGCACCATTTTGCAGACAAAATTGCCTGCTTTTGTCTTTCTGTATGTCTAGAACAAATGTAAATGACTTGCAAGTTACAGCATAATAAGAAGCATGATCCCCAGAAATTCAACTGGTTGTTTATAATTTCTCATTTCATTGGATGATTATTGTTATTGTATGTTGATTCATACATTAAAGAGATAATTAAACAGCTCATTTTAAAGCATATTTGTTGACTTTAAAGGAAAAGTGGTTTGGAAATGACTGCCATCAGAAATAACGATAAAGAGGCATTTCATATGGTTATTAAACCATCAATCAACACTAGTTGGACTAAAATCCATACATATATACCTGTTGATAAATGAACCTTAATAAATTATTTTTAAGGCTCATTACAGCTTTTTTTAATGCTAGAAACAGGTGTCCTATTTGGAAACACACTGACACCATTGGAAAGGTGTCCTTTTTAACTCTGTGCCAGCATATGCAATAGATGTCTCATATTTCAGTCCCTCATTTTAATACATTTGGTTCATTCTAACCTTTAATTAATTATATAAAGCTTTATTTTAATAAAAAGTCCCCTATGAATAGTCTGCACCAATTGTACCCAATGGCAGAGCTTGGCAGCTGGCCTGTTTAGAGCCTTTCTGCGCCCACAGCTGCCTCCAGACGTGACAGTCAGCTCTCTGTATAGACTATCTGACTGTTGGAAGCCTGAAATATTTGAATATCATTGGGGGAGGTCATCTGTGGCTTGAGGAGGGGGCTGGTCAATAGGGGTTCATATATGCCTCTGCAATGGAGCAAGTGGAGACTTGCATTATATGGTGGCCAAAGGGCCATTTTTGAGGCTCCAGGGCCATCTGTACACCAGTTTAAATGGTATAGTCCAGTTTGAACACCCCTCCATATTGAGCTAAAATGGAAGAGCCTCTTTTGCAGTGTTTGCTGGGAAGAAGAAGTACAGTCGGTGTTGGGACTTTGGAGAGGAGGTAGCAATCTGAAGAGGTAAGAGGAGCTGTGTTTTCCAATGGCCAGGCCACTAATGGATGGATGGGCTCATTGGGATGTACATTGGTCCTAATGCATGCCAGTATATGGATTTTTTACAGGTCTTGGAATGATGTCTGTAAAGGTTTAGAATAGATATCATGGTTAGCATGAACAAGGAAATATGGAGGCAGCTGCTAGGGGGAGCTATAACAGGGCAGACATTAGCTTGCTGAAATGAGCTACTCCAAATGGGCTTCAGACTCTTTAAAATACTCACATTGGTTGGAAAAACATAGGAAGATGTTGTATTGTTGTGCTTTGGCTTGATAAAGATGGTCTGCAGTTATTGGGTCTGAATCCCTTGGCTTCCTGTTCAAGGGAAGTGGCCAATTTTACATGCAGGCAATGCTGTATAAAAGAAAGAGAGGAAGCATGTTAATGATGGTCCCTGATAAATAAAACACACTTAAATGTGCTGTAAGGATGTAAATCATGTATATTGTTGTGTATTTATGTGATTTTGCACGATTATTTTGATAAATTAGCTTCTCTGAGTGAACTGTTAGAGAGCTTTAAAGATGGCCGCTCCTCAAAGTAGAGAATGCTGTTGGGACGGGTCACTTCCTGATTCACTCGACACTCTGTGTTGGTTATCACTGTAATTAAGCATATAAAACTGTTTTCAAATAAAACTGTAGGGAAAATAACACATTTTACTGTTATGTAATTAATAATCAAAGTTATGGTTAGTATTGCTGACATTAAGGGATGTTTAGGAGATCAGATTCTGGTCTGAACTAAGTGAATGTGGAGTGTAAACACTCGAACTGAACTGTTTTTCTAGTTGAGCACAGACTATGGGACGCGTTAAGTGCATAGTATGGACTAGTCTCTGATTAGTCACTTCAGAAGGCCCTCGTTTAAGTTTTGATATGGACTAGTAAAACCACAGCACAGATTTTGATTATTTATCCATCCATATCAAACTATATAGACTATAAAACTATAACAAGATTTTGTTGTTAGACTAGTGTTTGAAGCAGATGACCTATTAACCCTTTCAGTTATGGTCATATTAATCAATAATGATTCTTCTTTTGATTTCATATGTCTCTTTCCTGTTGATACTTTTATAATAATATTTAATTTAATATAATATATTACAAGTAATTTAGTTTATATAAATGAACATAATATTTCATCATAATTAAAGATTAAAGAATAATTAATCATATTTTGTTACACAAGGCATACAGATGCACAAAAAGGGGTTAAATCCTGAGACAATAGAAGAATCGAGGATGTAGATGCAACTTTGATATTCATATCCTAAAACCATACAGCATTTAAAGGGTTAAATTTTAGTCCTCTTGGGGGCATCAGAGTCAGTGGTGACACACTTTCACTCTGTCACTGTCTGCCGTTTTTATCAGAAATCTGAAAATGTAAATTGCTGCCCCCTCTGGATGGATCAGGAACAAGGGTCTATGTCTCTAATGGGAAAATGATAACAGTGGATGTGCACTCATTCTCTCATTTACAGTTGCAACCCTTTTACTTTTGCTCATGTAGTTGCTTATTTGTTGCTTATTAATAATGTGGTCCTCCAAGTGCTCAGTGCAATCCTATCATAGCCAACAGTTTGAGTTTTAACCTTAAAGGCAGCTGCATTATAGCTATCACAAGGCATAATTGTTCTGTGAAGTTTAATTTTCACTCTCATAAATTAGAACTACTAGAACAGAACTACTACAACTTTTTGTCCCATGCACAAGTGTAAATGTTAAAATGTGAGTGCATGATTTTGACAAAGCTTCAGTCACAATTCTGGCGTGTTAAAGTGTTTTTTAAGTTTTAACATAAAATATGTTTATAGGTAATTCAATATAGATATACTTCTGTAGAATTATGCCATAATATTCCTGTGAAGTCATATTATTTATTGAGCTGTAATGTACTTTGACATTAAACAACATTGATATCGCGTGAATGTGTCACTATATTTCACTGCTTTAAGATGTAGTTTAGATATTAACTTGCCATGCAAACTCTTGAGATTATTACCTCAAATGTATTCATTTTTAAATATTTTAAAAAGCATTTTAAAACTGTTTATGCTTCTGCAGAGTTGTTTTCCCATAATATAGGCTTATGAAAAACCATATCTTTACTGAGCCATGAATATATTTTAGTAGCAGAACACAGATTTTTTTTTCATGAAATATTCTTGCCATTTTCACTGACTGTTATAACATGTCACCAAATATATTTTCCAGTAAATGTTGTCTAGTATCAGTAGAACTCTTTTTTTTATTTTATTTTTTTAAATATGGGGCTTCCAGTTTCCATATTACTAATATAGTTTTGATGCCATACTGTGTAGCTTCTAATTATTCCATAATATTCAGATGAAAATACATCTAATTCAATAAGCCATAATGAACTTTAACATAAAAAACACTAATAATTTGTTGAAGTGTCACTGTTTTAACATAACAGAGTTTCGCAGTAAGGCATTACTAAAAAAAAAAGTTACAAAATAAACAATACATTCACACCTTCTGGAAAATAATAGCATGTGTGAAACATTTCATAACACTGTAACTGATACTATCAAGATTCTCCCTATCCATTCTTAGAATTTTAGCAGATAACTGACCGACTTTCTTAATATGCTTTGCATAACATCTTTGACTTCACTAAAACTTCTTTCCTTTTTTTCCTCTGTTCAGCCAGGAACTTGTAAAGAAAAGAAAACAAGATCTCCATTTGGGACGTCCAGTATCTCACTGCAACGTAAGAATTCATCTTCCTGTCTTAGCTGGTTAGAGAAGACACTCCTTCTCTGTTAAACAAAGTGAAAATGTGACCTTTTCCTCCATACATTGCACATCATTTGATTAACTGTTGAAAGAAATCTGCCGGCACACTATCTACAAAACGAACCCACACAAAGCCCAGCTCACACCACGCATCTGTCATGAACTTGACTCTCTTACAGCTGTTCAAATGGCAGCTGACACACACAGTTACCCGACAGCCTCTTTTTTTCACACTATGTTAATCTTTTGTTTATCCTTTTGCGGTTTTTCTCACTTAACCAGAAAAGCCACAACAAGACATACCTGCTTCCTACATTTTTACACGCTATCACTGCCTCATTCATAAAGCACGAGTGAAATGAATAAAATCTTCTTATGTAATTGTCGTGTTTAATTGACAGTAAGATTAGTTGTACAAATATATGCACGGTGTGATTGATATCTGATGTCTTTAAACAGTTATTGTTTGACTCATGCATTAATATTAGACTTGTCAAAGTCACAATTTGCTATTTTATTTTTTTATTCTCTAATTTACTCATCTGGTCTCCCTAGTTATTAATTCTTGTCTACGAGTGAAAAGATACATAATTTAACTTTTGCTAAACGCATTACAGCCATTTTCCATGTAGAGTGTGTGTGAGTGTGAGTGTGTTCTTCAGAAAGGATATTGTGGAAAAGCTGCATACTTTTTTTCCCCGTTCTAAACCAATCAGCATTGCTTTGGTATGAGTCACTCCCACACCCTACCCTTATATGACAGAGGGGAGGGGCTGTTTCTCAGACCGGACAGTGAAATGGTGGCTGCTTGTACAAAAACAGCAGCAGCACCACTAGGAACTGAGCAGCTACAGACACATTTACAGGTAAGATCCTCTCGATTATACTAAACATGCATCCTGTGATATAAACATGGAATATTTATGCTGTTACACGTAACTGAGCAAACTGTGTTAGCCTGTTTACAGCCTAGAAAGCTATTTTACCAAACCAGCAAAGATCAACTGAATGTTGTAGAATAAAATGTTGCATTTAGAACCACTTTTCATTTATAGCAAGAAAACTTGAGTAAAACCACAAGTATGACATCATCCATTATGCCATGTGGTTTAATAACTATGTCAAGTCCAACGTGATTATCAACTGCATTGTTTTAATTGTAGAATTACTAGTTCCGTTTGTCTTCTTGAGCAAACTAGTTTTTGTTTACTCTTAAATAATATGTCTTTTGTGGGAATTTGAATCAAGTACTTCCTGTGAACTTCCATTCTGGAAACACAAAAGTCTGTAAATAAAATAAAAATGCTGTATATAGGTTTAAAAGTTTTACGGTATATAACTTTGTCCCTAGCATGAAAGTTCATATTTTACCAACCTATTGGGGAAAAAAGATAGAGCTGAATACTGCTGGTCTGGACACCACAGATTCAGAACTGGACAGCAACTTTTTACAGTCTAAGAAAGAGAAAATATAGTCCTATTAGAAAACCTACAGCTGTCTTTTAAGTAGAATCTAACGGTCACTGAACCTCACGAGTGACCGATTTTGAACACTTTTGAACACTACATAAATTACTCAAATAAAAGCACAAAAGACTTGACTCACATTTGATTCATTTGATGTTAGTATGTTGCTGAGCTAATAGCATTATACTCTAATATGTATAAAAATTACAAAATGCACACAAATATTAAGTAAATTAGTGAAGTGCACTGAACATTTTTATAATTCAGTACTGAATGTATTGCATATCTCTTTTGACCCTGCACTTACCCTCTCTATAATGTCTACACAATGCTGAAGGCTACAGCTTTCAAAGCCTTTTCTTTTCCAAAAAGACTTGTAACACATTATTTTTTCAAAGTGAATAATGATCATGGCATTTCTTTGTAAATATTTGCGAAATTTGACTAGTATTTTCTAAATGAACATTGTTTCAAAGTAATTTTTTGGTGTATAACTAAAATCAAATGCCCAAGGAAGCATGCCAGTTTCAAACTTAAATGTTAGTCAGGACAGACGTGTATAAGTGTCATTATGGTATGTGCCGTTTTCATAAGATTCATTAAGAACATTTCTTCTTTTCATTTCAGAATCAGCCAAGACTGAAAGCCTAGAAAAACCAAAGTCCAAGAATCAGACCCATCTATAGCAGAAACGCAACAGATCAAAGTGACCGCGGCCAAAGTGCTGTGCCATGTGGAGAAAATCTCCTCCTTCGCCTCCAGCATAAATCCTCTCTTTGGGATTGTGACTTCAGTGGTCGGGTTGGTTTAGGAAAGGCCTCGTGGATGAGAAGGACCAAGAAGCGGACAAGGATCCATGAAAAGCTGGAAACCATCTCAGAGAAGAATAAGCAGACCCTGCGGCAGATCCGAATCAACGAAATCAACGAGACTTATGATAAACACAAGGAAGTCATCAAGCATCAGTACAAGGCTTTCAACACCATGCTGGAAAACGTCAAACTGGACACTGAGAACTTGTGATTTTGTGAAGATCTACGAGAATGATAAGATGGATCTGAGCTTAGAAACGTATTATCAGGGAGGGAAGGGTGCCGTTCTGTTTGGGAAGTCCTGCAGGTTTACTTAGAGAACTGCCAAAGAAACAAAAAGGTGATGGAAGCCCGCTGCTCACACATCGCACACCTGTTCTACATCGGTCTAATGTCGCTGATGGCCTACTACGCCGTCAGTGAAGATGACGAGGATGAAGTGAGAAACAAATGGTGCCAGAGGGTCATTGAAATTCAAGCCAAGATGCAAGAAGTTCTGGACCAATGCACTGAGGAAAACTGAAGTGGGAACACTGCACTAACAATTGCTGAGACAATCCATTTCATTTGCTGAAAGTTGAAGGGTCGGTGTAAACTGGGTGAATCTTTTCCTGCTTGCCAAAGGACTTAACACTGTATATCACAATTAAAAAATTTTTTTTAAGTATATTAAGCATGTTTTGATCATTAATTTGAGTGAATATATTGTAAAAGCCTTTGATATGAGTTACATGTTATGAATTATTATATAATTTTTTGCTTGTGTTTTGTGGAAAACCTCTGATTCTTTGAACAATAAATGAATAAATGTTTTTTCTCATTTCATGGCAGTTAGTCTCTTTATTTGTCATTTATAAGTCGATTCATGAAGTGAACACTAAAGACTGTGACTGTAGAATGCAGGTGAATATGAAAATTGCATTGATTTGTATTAAAGGCAGAATGCTGTGCTTGGTCAATCTCATCTGAAAAATATATATTTTTTTTATATTACAGGTTTCTGGTATTACTGTACTAGAGTAGCTCGGTCAAGTCTGGCATAAAGCTGATTGCAATTTCCAGTGCTTTCTTTATACTCACTGTTTCAAACGTGTAGCCGCAAGACTTAACAACATGCATGTTACCATGATTTAAGTGTGAAAAATCACTACCTTTTTGTGTATTTTTTACAACTTAGTCATCATGACAACAAAATGAATGAAAAATAAAAAACATGACTTCAACAAAATCAACTCAACTCAAATAATATGCAAGTTTTAACAGAATTAATGTGAGATCCAAATTAAGCTGGACATAGCTGCTTTTAAACACTCAAAAATTGACCTCATTTACATTATAAGTGCTTGACTGTAACCTCATTTTTTGCTGCTTTTTTTTTTCTTCTCTAAACGAGGAACAAAATAATTTTTGTGATAATCAACAACATGCCAGAAATGCTGACTGAGTTTAACCTGTATTTAACTCTTATCTTATTATCTATATTTTTTTATTAATGCGTTTTTATTAATATTTTTAATTCATTTTTATTTTTATAATTTTGGTTTTCAAATCCATTTCAAATAAAGTTTTTGTTATTTTGTTCACTTTTATTATTTATATATATATATATATATATATATATATATATATATATATATATATATATATATATATATATATATATATATATATATAAAATTTTCTTTTTCTTTCTTTTCTTTTTTTTTAGGTTTAGTTTCAGTTTTAGTTAACCATAGTAACCCTGACTGAATCAGAAATATCTCTGTAACAGTGATGCATCATAGATTGTCTAAGATCTAAGATTGTGATCTGTTTCCTTCTTCAGGTGAACTAAACGATAAGACTGTTCTACAATCTTCCTCCGGACACAATGGCTGACAATGAGATATTTGATGACCCAGAGAAGCTGAAGAGGGGTCTAGTGAAGGTTCTGGAGTGTGTGGCCACCATCTCATCTGCAGCAGCGGTGGTCAATCCCATCTTCGGCGTGGCTGGTTCCCTCATCCGGGTGGTGCTGCACCACGTGGACGATGAAGACATCCAGAAACTCAAACGTGAGTTTGGCAGCGTGAATCGAGCCCTGGACGAAATCTCACAGCAGAACCGTCAAGCCCTGCTGCAAATCCGAAAGGAAACGGTGGACAAACAGTACCACGAGGTAGAAGAAAACATCCGCAATCAGTTCCGCAAATTCATGGAGATCGTGGAGGCCAAACCTGAGCAAGTGCAACGCAAGAAAGATGATTTCGTCGAGAGTTTCATCAATGATAAAGATGACCAGAACATGTACACGCTTTATGAAGGCGTGATGGGGAAGCGCAAACTCTTCAGCCAGCCCATCCTAGACGTCTACATGAAGCATTCACAGGGTGACCAGCGCGTCATGGAAAACCTCTGCACTCGACTCGCATACCTGTTCTGCATCGGTTTCATCGCTCTGATGGGCTACTACGGCCTCCTGGGGGATGATCTGGAATCACGAAACGAAGAGTGGGAAGAGAATATGAGGAACGTGCAGGAGAAAATGCAGGAGGTCCTGAGGAGATGCAAGTGATCGTAAAAGCTTTCTGTACAACCATGCTCTTTATTGCCTTCGTGCTCCGCCTTTTTTCTCTTACTCTAATAGATTTCATCGACCTGCAGCATTATATTCCTGATAATCACAGGTCATGCTGAAGTGTACACAATCATTTCCTCTAATCTGGGGTTTTTTTTTTTTTGCAGTCACATTTCTTCTTCACTGATACCTTGCATCAGTTTAACACGACATGACAAAGATAGTTCACACTTATCTACAGAATGCTGGTTGTGGTTATATAAATATTATTAAAGTTCATACTCATTCATAAGCAATCTCATCTTGAAAATTGTTTTAAAAAGGCTACATGATGAACAACTTGTTTCCTGAATAAATACAAAGTATATACAGTTATAAAATATATTCTAGAAAAATATTATCTATCTATCTGTCTATCTATCTATCTATCTATGAATGTTGCAAAATAAAGAGCATGGAATTTAATATCTGTGCATACTAAGATAGAAATGTCTCTCTGAAATGTTCATGTTTATGCATCTTTTCGGCACATTAGCTACAGATTTTAGTGTGCATTTAATTGTATCCTGTGTGTCGTAAAAAAAATGTTAGTGCCATTAAGAACATATTATCAGAGCGTATTTTTTAATATGAGGGGTAAAATCTAAACTGAAGGTTATTTTTTTGCATTCCTTTGACCCTTTTGTTTGGGATAAATTAAAACATTACAGTTGATGTACAGTGCTACACATTTAGTCCGACATGGCTGAAGTTCATCTAGATAATCGTGGGTTTTTTTTTCACATTTGTTTATCCATAAAGCTCTGCAATATACATAAATGTAACTAAATTATGTGTTTGTGTGCTTTTTTAATGACTCATGGATTGTAACACGTTACCTTCCTAATCATTATTAAAATACAAAAAAAAAAAAAAAAAAAAAACTCTTGGAATGCCATTGCACTTATAACGCTGTACAATATTGTTACATTTTTCAATAAAGATACAATGAATGGAGTGAAGTGAAGTGGTTTTGACTTACAGACTTACACTAACATTCATTATATACTGTATATTTAATATAGATTATATAAATATATATAAAAGGCTTACACATTGATGTAAACAAATTACAGGAGCTATAGGGCATTTTCTTGTTATATGTTCTTCTGCCACTAGATGGCAGCAAAAGACCATAAACTGAGTTCAGCCTTAAGACCTAAAAATATAAACACAAGCATACTGCTACTGCTTAATGCATATTGTTGTGAATAGCACCTATTAGTTTTAATATTTGTAAAAAAGGTACGTAATATGCAGCTATAATCACTTTAAACTACCATATGTTATCATACTGAAAAAAAAAATCTGTTTATATTGCACTTTTTAAAGAATTTCATAAATTTTGTATAAAAAGTACATGCAGCTAAAGTTATTAATATATATTACTGTATATTTGAGGTATCTATGCATCAAATAAAGCAGATATAGCCTAAGTTAATAAAAAAATGTTGTCAAAAACGACAGGATATTTTTACTTTATCCTTCTTTTCCTGTTGTATTAAACACTTCTATTTTATTTAAGAGAACATGGCATTAACGTCAATAAGCTTTACTTTACCCTTTTTGACATCACAGAAGACAGATCTTTAGTCTTGTTCTGCATCATTTCACGTCATCAGCCAGAAACGCTTGCAAAGACTCTTCTGTCAAGTCTGAGAGGCAATCATAAGGATATGATTCTGAAAGAGAGTAAAAAACAAATAGAAAGAAAGAAAGAAAGAAAGAAATGTTAAGGCTTTTCTGGGGGAGTAATGGACTACAAAAAAATAAATAAATAAATAAATAAATAATAATAAAGAAACAGCCAAAAGGAAAAAGAACACATAAATGGTTTAGCATTTTACTTGAGGAAAGGCAAGTGTAATTAATGAATTGGGAGGACTATCTAGATAGGAACCTATAGCAGTTTATACAAAAACTACACTTTCAGTTCAATTGACTATGCATCTATGCATCAGTTTGGTTGTGTTGATTAAATTATTATTGTAACATAATTGACAAAAAATCCTAAATTAAGAGGGTATATGTGATTAAAAGAAAAAACAATGAGTAAAAGAGAGGAAAAAAAATGTTATATTAGACTTCAGACTCAAAACTTAATATTAACTAAAATATATAAACTTTGCCATATGATAATCCCTGGTCTCCCCAATAAAATAATCAGAATCAGAATACAATGTTATATAATGGGCCTATGTAATATTTAATTAGTCATTTATTTCGTACTAAAGAGGAGGGTATAAGGCTAAAAACACTGAAATGCAAACACCTCTTGGGCCTCATGGGAATAAGTCATCATGTTCAGCGCTGTCAGCCGTCCATGACGCATTCAGACACAAGGTCACGCTGACTTATCTGACTTATTTTCAAACGCTTATTTGTGCATTTTTAGAAAATACATCCACCACTTGATTTGCATATATGCACAACAACGATGCATGTGATTTCGTTTTTTTCTTCCTTGTTATTCGCGTATGATTTCATAATATATGCATTAGGACACTCCTTCATCAGCACACGCTCAGAGAAAAGAACATTAGCACAGAATAGCTATTAATAAGATTTTGCCCTGGGGGAAGGTACCATATAATTTGATATTTTGATACAATATAACATAATACAATATAAAACTCGTTAAGCTCTGAAATACATTAGGAATGGGTGAAATACCTGCCATCCCTGTGTGGAAAATAGCTGCGCATTTTTCTTGTGATCCACTGGAGCTGCTCCATGTTACGCACTGCGCGCAATTTTCTTCTTGATGAACAAACATAACTCGCTATTTCCGTCTAAAAACAGTTCGGAACACTTCTGTCTGTTGTCATATTATGAATAAAACGCAAGGTACAGCCAAGCACGTCAAAAATGAGACATTTATCCGGCCAATGCCAAAGGCTTTCCGAACCAAAATCATCCTAACGCATTCTCAGAGCGCGCAACTCCCTCTCTGTCGCGCGCGCGCTCTGCCTCTGTGTTCATTCCAGACTCACTCAGAATCAGATCATCACAAATATCCCCTTCGAGCTGATACCTGAGGGAAACCAGAATTTCGGACAGGTAATCCGGATAGCAGCTCTTCAACCTGCTAGACGTGAGAAACAGGTTTGAAATATTATCTGCTGGGGTAAATTGCTGAGATGCGCAAGGAGGACACTTAAGAGAGAGACTGCGCTTGAACACGCTTTTCGAGGTGTGTCCTTTACAGAACAGAAGATGGCACATTTAGCGGTGCCATATCTACGCAACACGATTTTAAGCGCAAATCGTTTTATTAATGTACTAAATGTGATTATTTACAGATTTAAAACGGGCCTGGATTTGGTTGAACACGATTTTTCTCATTTACATGCATGCAGATTTAAAATGGTGGGGAAAATGCTGATGGCACACTTTGGCTATCATGTAAAATTAACAACGTGAAGACAGCTTCATTCGGCTGGGATGGAAATAGTCTACGTGTAATCATTTAGGTTATAAAAGATTTATGAAAAAAAAACTTACATATTTACATCAAAAATATTATTATAATAAATCTGACCACATGCACTTAAGCTTTTTTGTGTCTCGTTCCTGTATTTTCTTTTCTGATTCTGTTATATATATTTTTTTAGATTTATTTACAACTTCAATCTCAACAATGAGAAGACTGATCAAATGGAGACAAAATATTCTGAGCGTATGAAGGAACAACCTCTGAGCAACCTCTGAGCAATTTAACTTTTATTTCACATCATGCAGCTTGAATTAAAATTGACCCAATGTGTAAAGTGATTTTGAATGCTACAAGAAACTGGCATCTTTTTATTATAATTATTGTTTGTTTTTAGAAATGTCCAGTCCACTAGAGCGGGTTGTAGCCCAGAAGAAGGAGGCCATTGAAGCCCTAATGGAGATGTTTGAGAGAGGAGCCGAGGTGCTGGCCAGCGCTGTTGGGGAGCTGTGTCCTCTTTTTGAAGCTTCTGCTCCAGTTTTGAGGCTGGTCTTGGACAATGTGGAAAGCAAGGAGGTCACGTATGTCAAAGATCAGTTTCTAGTTGTGAGGAGCAAACTGGATGTCCTATCATCTGAAATAGAGGACATCAACTGCGAGATTAAAAAGGGCCGGTTGGATTCTCAGTTCTTCACTGTTGAGGAAAATATATGCAGCCAGTTTAGAAAATACATAGACATTCTGGAGGCTAAACCTGAGTATAAAGAGGTCAGAAAACGCTTGTTCTTGCAGCATTTCCCCAAAACAAGAGGAGAGAAGAATCTCTACATGCTTTATGATGCTGTGATGGGGAACAGCACATTTGGGGAGCCAATCCTGGATGTTGTGGAACAATACGAGGCCAGAAACAGAAGGGTCCTGGAAGACTTCTGCGTCAGGCTGAAGGAGCTGCTCTGTTTGGGAATCATCGCTCTGCTGGGATATTGTTTCCTTACTCAGGGTGAGGAATCAGAGCAGGAGAAGATTCAAGAGTGGAGCACGAAGATCCAAGAAATTGAGATGAAAATGAAGGAAACGATAGAGAAATGTGTGCATTCGTTTCCAGAGCAAGCTGAACTGGACATCAAGAGGCTTGTGAAGGAGAAAGAAGATGGGAACCTTCAGGAAACGGCCCAGGAACTGCTGGACTTCCTGGTGAAGAAGTACGACTGGGTGAGCTGGTCCATCAGAGCCATTAGTAACTTGGGTAAAATTAGCAACTTGAGAGCTGGACAAAACTTTCAGTGTGTGGCCGGACAGAATTATTTTGAAATATCTGAAGGAAATGACACCAACCTGGTGATCTCGTTCAGCAGCAACCCTCAGCCTGTGCCCAACGAGAGTGTTAAACAGACGATAGAAGGTCCTGCGAGGAAGAGAGACGCCAAAGCTGTTGTGGAGCTTCTGGAGAAGGAGTTAGCTGGGTTTCTGGTTCATGCCATAAGTCGACACAAGGACAGCTTTACTCTGTCGAGTTTTCCTGAAGAATGTCACTACTGGGAGAAACATAAGTACATGAATGTGTGTGTGCATTCAGAGTAGATTTAAATGGTTAAACAGGATCGTTATCACACTAAATATAAAAAACTAGTAAAACTGCACTTACTTATTTATCCAAAATCTATGTCTTAAAAACAGTATTTATATGACATTGTTCATTATCAGCTTACTGTCTCTAACAAACAGTAATTGCATTTATTGTTTTTTTTTCTAAACTGAAACCAAAGTGATCTTGTTCAGACTAACCACTAGTTTAACTAACCAGGCCATCTGTGTATGTGCTTTCATAAGCAATTATACCCAATTCATATTATTTTATGTTACAAAGCTTAATGTATCGGTCTTAAATCATGCCTTAAAACCAGGGATTCTCAACTAGAGAGCATCAGCAAATTTGCAAGTGGTCCTGAAAAAAAAAAAGAATAAAAATGATCTGCAGTAAGACAAAACAAGCATTAAATAAACTCAAGTAAAAAAAAAAATAAACAGCTGTTTGGAATGACCACTGAAAAAAATGGATATATTAAAGAATATTTTGTCTACACCTGGGAAACTCATCTGCATGGAAATGTGCATAATATATTGGAAATGGGACTCTGAAAATAGCATAAAATTGTACCTCTTAAAATGGGATAAAATATACATTTAGAAATGGAGTAAAAATATTTTAAAGCCAATCCTTATCCAGAAAATAACAAACAACAGGAAAGGTTTAGACGCTTACTAATGTTGTTGTGTGGGAACTTGAAGACAAAAAGGTTGAGAACCACTGCTTTAAACAATATCATGAATAAATAAATGTTTAACACAAATGTTGAAAGTAGGACAAATGGCTTTTGGACCAAGTACACTGTATTTTACTGGTGCCAGGACTGGCTAGTTGGCCTTTGTGAGAATGACCTACTTGCATACTATGAAAAGAGAAAATAAACACATCTCAGTCCAAATGTCTCGTCTCAGAAACCCATACGAACCAAGCTTTCAGTAAAAGTAAAACAAGGACCTTTGTAAATGTTCGCAAGAAATTTCAATATATGACACCCATTGCGATGATATACCACCCAAAGCCACATTTAATTAAATTACTGTTTTTGTACACAAGTCAGCATTTTCTAGCCAAGGGCTGCAGAAACATGGTGAGTAACGTTTCACTTTGTTAATATAAAGCCAATGAGCTCCGAAGTGCTGTGATCAGCTCTCTGGATCCAGTCATTAAAACCACTGAGGTGCTGAGTGAAGGAATAATCCATCATTTGACACTCAGGAGAGAGGATCCATTTCCATTGTATTGTGTTCCATTGTATGTGTGAGTTAATTTGTGAGTTAATGCAAAAAACCTGATTGTAAATGCTTACTGTTTAAAGCTATACTGAAAACCAAAGGGAATTAAAATAATATAGAATAAACCATTATTAGAGGCCTATTATGACACTCTGATGCAAGATCTTTAAAAGCCATTTATAACCATTCTGTGACCTTACAACCAAACTACCATGGGTGATGACCTTTGAACCCTACACACATAATCCAATATGACTGTCCTCTTTACGTCAATAAATCTTTGATTTATGACAATATAAACCTCTTTTATTTTAAATTGTTTAATGCAGGAAATCCAGACAGGTACAAATATACAAACAAATAAAACATTTTTGATAGGTTTAAAAAAAATGTAAATGGTTTAAAAAGGGCATTTCTAGCCTTCAAACTGCCACTGACATTACCAAATCAACCCTCTCTCAAAAAACATCATTCTGAAAAATGCCACAAAGATTAGAAATAATCTTTTCTTGTTCCAGAGTAAAAAGAACCATTATTTCATCCATGTTTTCCCTTAGGAAGGTGGCCAGCATCTTATTAAAAATACAAGGTGGATTATTTGAAGTTTCTGAAGCAGTTGTTCATGCTCTTGTTTCAGAGTCTGAATGGAAATGCAAGGCTCTGTCTGTATTCATTAGCGGTTGAGGCTTCTGTCCTGGTTAGAGCTACAGTATTGATCATGTGGCTTCCATCTCTGAACCTTAAAACTGTCTGTTATTAGACCAAAACAAAGATCTATCATCCCAGTTTGACCTAGCGACATGTTTTTTCTGGACAACTTTTAAATAAAGGCAAATGAAACCACAACCATCTCCAGGAAAGGGCATCAGTCAATATCAATATTTAATAAATAAATGAGTGATTTTATGAATCTCAGCATCACAGTAGTGCCGAGGCGGTCCATCAGTCCCAGGATACCTCACTTTGGCTGCATCTGCCAATCACAGCCTGAGCTAATGACATTACCTTTTCGTCAGAGTGGACCATCGACCAGCTTCCTGGCCTTAAGTGGCCTGATCTGATAAAAAGCATTAAAACATTTGTTCTGTGACACACACCAGCTCACCCTCAGTCTCTGCACTGGATTCACCCTTCTGATGTCTTATTGTGCTTAGAAAACCATTGCGAAAAGACAACTCTTAACAAAATGAGTATATATGATGATGCAAATAAAAAAGCATTTTAGCATAACATCTCAATCATGATGATCTGAAATGAAAAAGCATAATAACTCAAAACTGCATCAAACAGAACTGTAACAAAAGCTATATCCATTATTGATTATCAGCGACTATTCACTGTTCTTGCCCAGGAAACCATCATTAAATATTCATGAGATTATGACCACACCCCTCGTTTTTTCTCATTGCCTTTAATGAATTGAAATATGTTTGTTGAAACTGTGGAAAGTAAAGTTATTACAGTTAACTAAAACTAAAACTATAGAAAAAAAAAATAACTTACAGAAATATTAAAAAAATTGTTTTATTACATTTTATTTCAGTTAGTTAAAGTAACGTTTCTATTTTTCATCGAACTTGATATGCTAAATTGACTATAGACATATTAATAATAGCATCTCAATAACGCTGGTTTTAAAAATGTTTTAACTATTTAGTTAATTCAACTTCAGATATGATTTCAGTTATGAAAGCAGTATAGTGTACACAAAATATTATTATAATTATTAAATAATTTTAAATGATATTTTGCTGGGGACATATTGAAACCTCATTTCAATAAAGCGAAGTTAATTGAAAGAAAATAAAGTGTCAGTTTCAGTCTTTGGGAGCAGGAGGTAAACGACACTGATTATACGCATGGGTTTATTTCTGTCCACTCGCTCGCCAAACCATTAGCGTATTACGGTTCTAATCGGTATATTGATCTTGTTTTGGCTCCATCTGCACTCGCTCTCATTTCACACTATGTGTACGAGCCTCATAGTGTGATGCTGTTCTCTGTTTCTCTCTCTTCTGACCTTTTTGAAGGTCACATGAATATGTTTGTGCATATGTCACCAGCAGTAATATCCTGATGACAGCAGTTGTGTCAGCTTGGCATTTTCTTTTTCTTTTTTGCATGTCACACAAAATTCCAAAAAGTTTCCCTTTGTGTATTTTTTTGGACCCATGTTTCAGATGACTCTCTTGGGCTAAATGTTTTTTCTTACATGCAGAATAAGATCTAATATTACTGACTATATTGACTGATGATGTCAACAGTTTTCTGATTTTGACACTTAATTGACATATTTGAATTGACATCAAGATTCAAAAGCATAATTAAAATTATGCATAATTTAGCCAAATAATTTTTTACTTAGTTGTTTCCGTATTTATAAAAAAAAAAAAAAATATATATATATATAAAATTTAAAAAATGCTGCATTGCACATATACACAGTATATACAGTATGTTTCTACCTTATTTAATGAATAGTATTTGTATACTATTATATTTTAATTTATATTTTGAATTAGCTTTGTATATTTTCAGTTTTTTAATTTGCAGTAATTTGCTATGCATGTTTGTCGATTTTCTTTCTTTAATGTTTCTACACTGAAATTTTTTATTTTTTTTAAATAGAACAGAATTTACTAAAAATGTTTACGGTAATGTCAGGGTTTTGGTAAGGAGGGAACTCAGGTGCAGACAGGAAGTAACTCAACACAGGATTTATTATACAGAAAGGGAAAACAAAAACCCACGAGGGGGAAAACAATACCTAGGATAAGGACTAAAACCAAACAAGACAGGGCTGACCAGAAAAAGACACTAAACACTAACTATAAACAAACACTCACGGTATACAGGATACAATCACAGTCACAAGTGTGGAACACATCTGAGAAACACATAAGTAACACAATGAACCGACGCAAGACAGAGCACACTAGGAGATCTAAATAGGGGGAACAATTAAGACACGACAGGTGACACAGATAGGGCAATCACGACACGACTAGGATAACAAGGGGGGCGGGGCAAGGGAACGAGACAACACAAGCACATGGCCCAAAGACAAGGCCATGCGCTTGTACACAAAACAAGGGTCTGTCATGATCCTGCCTCAAGACTAGGAAAAATCAAGGACACGAGGGCAGGATCATGACAGAACCCCTCCCTTAAGGAGCGGCTTCCAGACGCTCCTCAAGGGAACATCAAACACGGGTCATGACTGACATGACAGACTGGGACACAGACACAAACCAACAAGACATGACTAATAATAACAAAGGCAAACATGAAAACACAATGGCAGGGTTAGGGTGACATAACAAAAAAAACAAACAGGGAAGGGGAGGAGGCGGGACCACAAAGTTCATGGGGGACAGACCAGGGTGGGTGGGTGGTGCAGGAATCTTAGGAGGACAGGACGAAGGCTGACGACGGGGGGTACGGGCAGGTCTGGGTGGTGAGGGACGGGGAGGGGTCTCGGGACAACTGACAGGGGACATGATAGGAGCAGACAAGGGACGCGGGGCAACACTTACGGGACGCGGGGCAAGACTTACGGGACGCGGGGAGACGACATCTACTGGACACGGGGGGACCACAGGACACGGGGCCACATCAACAGGACACGGGGCCACATCAACAGGACACGGGGAGACAACGGCTGGACACGGGGAGACAACATCTACGGGACACGGGGGGACCACAGGACACGGGGGGACCACAGGACACGGGGGGACCACAGGACACGGGGCCACATCAACGGGACACGGGGCCACATCAACGGGACACGGGGAGACAACGGCTGGACATTTGGGACTTCTGGGGACAGGGTCAGGGGACAAGACAGGACTGACGGGGATTTCTAAAATTTGGACAAGACGGGACAAATAATCAGAAAATGCTTTAGCAGCCAGGACAATTGGCATCTCCTTATGAGATGAAACCGACTGTACAAGAGTCTTTGCTGCAGAGTCGGCCGCGGCTCTCTCCTCCGCTCTCACGACTGCCGACTTGCATACAGCTTTCTTTCCCGGCTCGGGCACGCTAGCGCTCACTGCTGCTGACTCGTACACGCTCACTGCTGCTGGCTCGGGCACGCTCACTGCTGCTGGCTCGGGCACGCCAGCGCTCTCCGCTGCTGGCTCGGGCAAGCTCACCGCTGCTGGGTCGGGCACGCCAGCGCTCACCGCTGCTGGCACGGGCACGCCAGCGCTCTCCGCTGATGGCACGGGCACGCCCACCGCTGCTGGTACGGGCACGCCAGCGCTCTCCGCTGATGGCACGGGCACGCCCACCGCTGCTGGTACGGGCACGCCAGTGCTCTCCGCTGCTGGCACGGGAGGAAACGGGGTCACAGGACCGGCAGGCCCCCTCTTCCTCCTTGGGCGCGGTGCAGAGACCACAGCTGGGTCAGAGGCGGGTTGGGGGAGTTCGGTCTCTGGCAGGGCTGACTCCGACGATTCCGAGGCAGACTCCCACGATAACCGTCTCCCTCGCTTCCCGGGGAGACCGACGGGTGTGGGAGGCACCTCAGGACTCGGTGAGGGATGTGCCTGATCCCCCAGAGTGGCCACGGCCAGGATACGACCCTCTGGAACCGTTGGCAGCTGGGTAGGTGGGGACCTCTGGGGCTCCTCCTCTCGCCCGCTCGCTCCGGAACGACCTCCCCTGGTCCCCCGGAACACCACAAGGCGAGAGCCCTCAAAACAATCTCGCTTGCTGGCTGACAACATCCAGTATTGCCTCCTGTCTGCTGAGTTCCCTTTTGGTCGGTTCATTCTGTCAGGGTTTTGGTAAGGAGGGAACTCAGGTGCAGACAGGAAGTAACTCAACACAGGATTTATTATACAGAAAGGGAAAACAAAAACCCACGAGGGGGAAAACAATACCTAGGATAAGGACTAAAACCAAACAAGACAGGGCTGACCAGAAAAAGACACTAAACACTAACTATAAACAAACACTCACGGTATACAGGATACAGGATACAATCACAGTCACAAGTGTGGAACACATCTGAGAAACACATAAGTAACACAATGAACCGACGCAAGACAGAGCACACTAGGAGATCTAAATAGGGGGAACAATTAAGACACGACAGGTGACACAGATAGGGCAATCACGACACGACTAGGATAACAAGGGGGGCGGGGCAAGGGAACGAGACAACACAAGCACATGGCCCAAAGACAAGGCCATGCGCTTGTACACAAAACAAGGGTCTGTCATGATCCTGCCTCAAGACTAGGAAAAATCAAGGACACGAGGGCAGGATCATGACAGGTAAGTGGTTGCAATCAATTTATTTTAGCTATATTTAAATAACCTAATTTAGTTGGTTAACTTTCAACAAAAATAAATTGATTGCAACAACTTACCATAAAAATGTGTAAATTGAATGAATCATTTATTTTTCAGTGTATTTAGGTTTAATTGATTTTATTTTTTTCATTAAGTTTTTTTTTTTTAAGTTAGTAATTTTTGTGCTTAAATTATTTTTTTTCCATTTAAGTTGCCAAGGTAACATTTCTAATTTGAATTCTTTTTAAGTTAATCATGTGTTATTTATATTTTATTTCAGCTTTATTTCAATTAACAAAATAGTTTTTAATAGTTTTAGTAAACAATAGTAACCCTGGTCTAGAACCAAAGCGACAAACTGTATACATGCTCAATTAAACACAAAGCCTAAGCACCCTCACAGCACAAAGAAGGACTGGAGAGTGCTGGTTTTCACTGTTAATCAGAGTCTTGTGGTGTAGGGTTTGAGGATTGAGGTTTCATCTAAGGGTGCTCCGATCACGATCGGCCGATCATTAATGCGCATCTCGTCAGTAAAGCCGGTTTTCTAATCAGCGGTTAATTCCATCAGGTGCGTGATTTCACATAGAGCAGCTGTTACTACACAGAGCCGTTGTTAACTGAGAAAATGCGCCAAAAAACGCTGAAAATGAAGTGGATTTGCGCATCTTCTCTATTAACAATGGCTCTGTGTAGTAACAGCTGCTCTATGTGAAATCAAGCACCTGATGGAATTAACCGCTGATTAGAAAACCGGCTTTACTGACGAGATGCGCATAACGATCGGCCGATCGTGATCGGAGCACCCCTAGTTTCATCTGTCGTTTTTAAGAGCATCTAAAGACACGCTTAGGTGAAATGGACTGCAATCCATATAGAGCCTCCAAGAAGCCACTGAACATTTGCCTGCTTCCTGTGATCAAGACGTCTATCGATCTTTTGAGTCTAAAGAATAGACTTAATGTGCAGAGCAGCAGGTTGCCTGTAGACTGTGTCTAGTTCTTAGATTAGACTGATCAGGACTGAAAACAACTGCACCATAGCACAAAAACACAACTGGCAAACATTTGAGAGTGCTCTTAAAAGTAAATAATTATTATTACTAAAGTCAAATTGCAAAACATTGCTGCAAGCTGGTCATGTGATCTCAGCATGGAGGACATTGCAGTGAATTTTATTTGAGATATCTGTTTTGGCAAATACAAATACTACAACAAATTTTACTTAAGTAATTCAATTCACCTCCTCCTCCAAAAATCTGCCATGTCAGTCAAGTTATATAAAAAAAAAAATGTTTCAGTTAACAAGACAAACTAGCTTGATTTTCACTGACCCTGCAGGCCCTCATCACACATATCTGAAATAATGCTGATCATTGTATATTTATTTATGAACATCAGCACTAATTATGAGCTGCAGAAAGTCAAAAGCTTGGTGTTATATTAGACAGCAGCTTGTCTTTTGAAAAATCATGTTTCACATATGCCAAGCTACAGAACATGTTACCTGTTTCTGAGTTCATGCATTCATGACCTCTAGACTGGATTATTGTAAGGCACTGCTAGCTGGTTGTCCTGTATCTTCATTAAACATGCTACAGTCCAAAATGAAGCTGCTAGAGTCCTTACCAGGTCAAGAAAATATGATCATATTACCCCAATTTTACAATCTCTACACTGGCTACCTATTTAGTTCCACGTAATTTGCAATCTATTGTTTACTTATAAAGCCCTTGTGTCTCTAACCAGTCTTCTACAATCCATCATGCTCCCTAAGGTCACAAAACTTAGGCCTTTAAAAGTCCATTAAAGGAGGTAGAGCTTATTTGGATTTGGCTCCCAAACTCTGAAATAGCCTTCCTGATAAGGTTTGGGGTTCAGGCACACTCTGTTTAAATCTAGATTAAAGACACATCTCTTTAGCCAAGCTTTCACATAATGTATCTCGTAACCTTGTCCTCTGGTTCTATCTGATCAAATGCATATTATCATTCTTTGCTTGGTTTGATCACATTATTTATAAAAGTTTTTCTTGGTCTGAACAGCAGCTATTCGCTAATTTTTCTCTATTTGCTTTTCTGTTTCTGCCACAGGATGGGCATCCCGAATTACACAAGCTTCAGTCTGAATCCAGCCCTTATGAAGATCTGAGACAACTGAGAAGAGATGATACCAATCCCTCAGAGGACCTCAGATGATGACAAACCTGAACCAACATACAAAACGTCTAAGGTTAAGGAACTCGAGCTGCGTCGGAGAACGCTTTTGGGAATGAGAATCCCCACAATGCAAGACTTTCAGGGTGTAGTGGGTCAAGCCTGCGAAGAGAAGGGACTGCAGGAACTCCAGAACTGTACCAACCGGGAAGTTAACTGGGTCGAGCTGGCGGTCTCCACACCTGAGGTGAAACGCTTTCACTTCAAGGCATGCAGTTTCCTCACTGAGGAAGCTGTGGATTGGAGAACGGTCTCAACAACCTCAGAGAACCTTGTGCTTCCTCAGAGAAGAAATTTAATTACATTTAATTTAAATTAAATTAAATTAAAAAAATATGCATTTAGCAGAGATCACACCTACAGCCTCCAAGCCCCATGCAGGGGTGCATCATGTCAGATGGCGGCCACTCCACAGACCGCGTACAGGGTGGCCACTACTGATTGCACCCCAGCCCGTGAGGGATGCGTCCGTCGCTAGCATTATGTGGATACAAGGATCTCACAGCACCGGGCCATGAGACGAGAACCAAGGTTTTCTCCACATGTCCAAGGCACATAGGCATCTCCGCGTGACCTTTAGCATGCAAAGTGGGTTGCTTCCTGGGGAGAACCCCTTCTTCTTGAGCCACCACTGTAGGGGTCTCATGTACGGCAGGCCAATAGTATTCACGTTGGACACAGCTGCCATCAGACCTAGCAATCTCCGAGACTGCTTGACAGTGAGTGACCGGCCTTCTCTCACTCTCATCACTGCAATGAGGATCGACTCGATCAGAGCAGGTGACATATGTGCCTACATCGTGGTGGAATCCCACACCATGCCTAGATAAGTGGTTCTCTGTGCTGGAGAAAGCTTGGTGTTAAGTCTTAACCCCAGCTCTTTCATGTGAGCAAGAATGACACCTCGATGCCGAAACGTCATCTGCTCTGATTGAGCTAATATCAACCAATCGCCAATGTGGTTGAGTTGTGAAAGTGTGGTGTGAGAGTGCAAGGCCAGAGGAAGATCCGTATTGGTAGGCTTTTGCCCCCAAAGGACCTGAACCCGGACTTTGTAACCCGAGGAGGGACCACCTCGATGGCTTCCGTCCTCAGAGAGAGTCCAATTCTGTTCCATTACCAGGGCCTGCTCGGGGCCCACCAGAATCAGAAAGTCCCCATGAATTGAGGTGGAGGAGAACCAAATTGGATTCTGTGGCCTCTTACTACAGTGTTCCTGAGCTCTAGATCTAGGGAACACGGGTGGAGATAGGACGAGCTGTCTCCAACTCTTTTGCCAGATCATGTGTGATTCCCGCGAGCGTGGTAGCCGTCGTCCCTCAGTAGCAGCACGACTGCAACCACAAGATTGCATGCACAGACACACTTCTCAGAACGTGCCCAGCCAGAGCAGAGCGCTTAACAGCGAGAAAAGCACAATCGGCCCCCGGACGTCTCGCCCATACATTGAACTGATTATACACGTGATTTCTGAGACGTCACACTGGAGGCGTTCCCCAAAGTGTTCTCCGACGCAACTCGAGTTCCTGAAGAGGAACTACCAAATTTTCTTTGAAGCTGCTTTGCAACGATTTGTATGGTGACAACCACTATACAAATAAATGTGAATTGAATTGAAGTGACTACAAGCAAATATAAACCATACTGATAAACCAGACCATACTAAAGTCCCCCAACACAGTTTGTGATCATAGTAATCAAACAGAAGTTAATATCTTAAAGTAATTTCCCTCTGGCATTAGGTTATTAAACTAAGCTAGTTTTGAACTAATAAAAGGCAACATGCATATAACACACACACACACACACACATACACATACACATACACACACACACATACACACACACACACACATTAGTTTTAATTATTTTAGTACTTCAGTTAAATGAAAATGAGAATTTAGAAAAATGAGGAATAAAGTTTAACCCTGAAACTTAAATTTACTCATCACTAATTGTAGTTAGTGATGTGCTGCATTCTAGACTATTATTAAACAGACTTACTCAGATTTGTATTAATCATGCTGTCAAATTAATGAACTAAATGTCAGAACAATCTCTTACTTTTTCCATCTGTGTCTGTCCTTGCTGTCATCCAACTGCAGGGTCTCCACTTTAGAATGGCCATTTACATTCAATGTCATCAATTTTACGAGTGATCTTATTAAATTTGGAGAGAATAATTTTCAAAAAAAATCAGCAGAGAATCAAGAGTCCTCCATGACAAACTGCTCTTATTCAGTTTTTTTCATCAAAATAACAAGAAAAAGAAGATATCTCCAAGTACTTTGTCTATGCAGTCTTGTGTCACAGTGCTGTCAACCACTTCCTCATCGTGTCTGTGTCTTAGTGCACAAGTAGGAAAACAGGAACTATGCGTTTTAGGAACTGACTATACACATTTTGAATCATTCCACCTTAAGAGGAACATACATTACCATTGATGCCACAGTAAGGCCTAAAGCAGATCTACATCATTTCACAGTGTGAATGATCACATGACATCTGGAGTCCTGCAGCACCACAGACAGTACCTACAATTTCTATAGATTAAAAGATGAATGGATGGATTGATGGACGGACGGACGGACGGAGAGATAGATAGATAGATATTTAATACTGACCATTTTCTGGCCAGTATATTAATATTCATAATTGAGACAGTAAACAAATGGCTTGCATTAGGAATATTTCAAGGTCAATGAAAGAGCAAATCTTTTTCATGTACCAGGACCCTGTAAGATAATGGTATAGTCCATCTGTCCACCCCTCCACACTGATCTCAGATGAAACTGCCCATGATGCATTGACTGCTGGGAAGACACGCAGCTGAGGGAGGTAAGGGTAGAAATATTCCTTACAGGCAACAAGATCAGGCAAATGTCAATGAGTTTTAGGTATTGTTTGTTAAAGTTTGAAAGAGGAACTCATTCTTAGCATTAACAAGGAAATCAGAAGTAGCAGCTAGGGGGAGCTATAAAAGATAGACAGCAGCTGGCTAAAGTCATCTTACTCTAGATGGGATGAAGACCAACACATTGCTTGAGAAAATGTTGTTGTATAGTTCTGTTTTTGCTTGATAAAGTTGTAAATGTTCTGTTTTGATCCTAGAGCAGCTAACAAACATCCAGCGCACTTTACACTGGGCAGATATTCAAATAAAATATTGACTTAAGTCCTATATCTCACTAAAAATGTGTTTAGACAGTACACAGCCTGTAAAGTGATGTTTTGATATTCAAGTTAAGGTCTAAAGCTGCTTAATTAAAAAAACATTTTCGATATTTAACATCTATGTTTTATAGACATAAGCATGATTATAATTAATAATGTGTATTTACAGTATACAATAGTGTCATTAAAATTTTTAGATTGTTTTAAAATAAATCAGATCAGAATTGTTTAGTTAGGACTAGATAAAACAATCCATTGTAACATTGCAGCTCTCATAATTTATCTCAGTTCGACCAGGTTCTTGATATCCCTTATTTAAATGATTTTTTCAAAAAGGCTTATTTGAAACAAGTGACTGTCTTTATTTAACCATTAGGTTCATTTGGGAATGAAACACAACCTACTGTGTGCTGCACAGAGACGCCAACAGCCTAAATAAAAAAAAAACGAAAGTGATAATATTGTTTGCCTTTGTATTATCAGTTTCTTCTTCAGGTAAACTTCACTGGGAAGGGCTCTTCCTCCAGACACAATGGCTGAAAATGAGATCTTAGAAGAACAAGAGAAGCTGAAGAGGGGTCTAGTGAAGGTTCTGGAGTGTGTGGCCACCATCTCATCTGCAGCAGCGGTGGTCAATCCCATCTTCGGCGTGGCTGGTTCCCTCATCCGGGTGGTGCTGCACCATGTGGACGATGAAGACATCCAGAAACTCAAACGTGAGTTTGGCAGCGTGACTCGAGCCCTGGACGATATCTGTCAGCAGAACCAGAATGTATTGCATCAGATCAGGAAGGAGACTGTGGATGGCCTGTACAGTCGCGTAGAAGAAAACATTCGTAATCAGTTCTCCAAATTCATGGACACTGTGGAGCTATCAGCAGCACATGAACAGCGCAAGAAAGAATTTGAAATGAGCTTTGTGATCAATCAGTGTGACCAGAACCTGTACACGCTGTACGGCGGTGTGATGGGTGAATCAAAGATCTTCAGTCAGCCCATCCTAGAGGTCTACATGAAACATTCACAAGGCGACCAGCGTGTCATGGAAAACCTATGCACTCGACTCACATACCTGTTCTGCATCGGCCTCATTGCTCTGATGAGTTACGCTGCCATCGTCGGGGATGATGAGGAAGCTCTGCACATCGAGTGGGAAGAGAAAATGAAAGATGTAGCCAAAAAGATATCAGAAGTGTTAAATAGTTATGAGTGATTTTAACCCTCTTTTCTTAGCCAACATGTCTTTTATCTATTTTATCTGTCATTGCCCTATCAACTGCTGTCCATCTAGTTGTCTGTCTCACTCAAAACACTAACAGCTTCCTTGCAAACAACGTGTTAACCCATTCCTACTGTACTCCTGCAAATACGTGTAGTTTTGAAACAAAAGTTATATTGAACTGTCATATATTGATGTTTTTTTTTACAGTGATGCACAGTGCACTCAAACTGAATCTGACCAAGCCAAAATCAAAGAAATCCTTTATCTTTAATAAAAAAAAATTGTATACATATAATTGTATACAACAATTAATATTGTTACAAACATCTCTTTCCAATGACATGTAGCCTTAAAATACTTTTATCATAAATCTCTATCTCTAGAATGTCACTCAATTTGTATATATTTTGATATGAGGAACACACATACTCTTGATTTCATTTCAAGACACACAGTTTAAGTCAGCCTAAGTGAGCAATAGCGTCAAATAGTGTTTTAAGTATTTTGTCCAATATGTTTGTATGGAGTGACATTTTACTTGAAAATATTTAGCAGCTGGTATACATTACTTATATATATATATATATATATATATATATATATATATATATATATATATATATATATATATATATATATATATATATATATATATAATGAAATTCTGATGGTTTTATATGCATAACTGATGAAGCCATATCTGTGAAGTTTTTTTAGTGTGTGCAACTTCTCATCCTGACACTAGATGTCCCAGATCACATATACAAGATTTATAGACACTCCAAAAACAAATACATTGTGATCGAGCTGATAATAGTACCAGATTCTTTTTTATTATGTAGGGGAAAAAAACAAGTTAAGAAATTCAGATTTCCCTTTACCCATTATGACTATCTGTCAGACAACTCTTCAGCCAAATCCTGAACCATAACTGGCCGGAGAGTCCTGGATACACATGACTGTAAGAATGAAAAATTAATGAATGAACAAAAATAAAGTAACAATAGTAATAATCATTCTAGGACAATGTGCCAAGGTGTGGAAACACCATTAATAAATTACATTCAACATCATTCTTCTTCTTCTAAATACTAGAGAGCAAAGCAAGTTGTCATAAAGGATTTATATAATGATATAAGTCTTATAATATTGAGTTAAAAAAACAACAACAACAACAACAACTGTATACATGCTTTTATCTAGAAGTGGTTGTCTATGTTTTCACTAAGTTAAAATTGTGACATTTATACTCAAAATTTAAATTACAATATTATCATAAAGTTTTATTGGGTAAACAAGCTGCCAAACATCAAAGCCACACTGAAAAACATTCAGTTATATAAGGAAGCTATAATGTTCTCAAGGTCAGTTTTCACTTTGGGGCATGTTGTCACATTGATACTCTCTTTATCTCTTGGATTTGTATCATGTTTTTATCATTTGTATCATATCTTTATCATTTTTGTATCATATCTTAATCATTTGCATTTGTATACTCACATAAACAATGTCTTGTATTTTGCTGCTTTATACACTTTTATTTTATTCAGCCATTCTTGTTGTTGAAAATAATGTAATGAATTGTGCTTCTCTCCTTTAAATTAAATTATTAGCCATTTTGTATATAAGCTAAATCAAATCAGCATCAATAAACAGCATAATCATATTGTGACAATTTACCATGTAAACTACTTTATTCCCCCATACAACATTTTATTAACATTAAGTACTTCTCCCTAAAAACATTATTTTTAAAAAACAACCCTATATCCTAATAAAATTATCTCTGGGTGGAAAACTGTGACCATTTGCCCCAGTCTAATATATGAATGATGTGCCTAAAATCATTCATTCATTCATTCATTCATTCAACTTTAATAAATAATAAAAATAAATATTCACAATATTTTTATTAAAATGTTTAACTTCAAACGTGGTACCTACAGTATACTTGAGCTAACCATTATTTACGCACAATCTATTAGACACAAAGGTAGACGATAGCAGCAAATGTAATACTATAGAATAGTATAATAATATTATTTTACCTAGTAGCCTATACAGTGTGTGACAGAAATACCTGCTTTGGGATAGTGAGATGCGAAAATCCCAAATCTGCGCACGTTCATGTTAATCCAGTGGCGCGTGAGATGTTGCGCACGATGCAAAATAAACTGCAATTAAACAGTGTCATGTAAAAAAAAAATAGATTTCTGAGCCGCACATCACAGATCCATCGGTAAACATCTATAAAAATAAACCGCAATCAAATATGAAACATTGATCCGACAGTTACCAACAGCTTCCCAAACCTTTCAGTGCGCGTAACTCTCTCTCTCGCTCTCTATCACACACACATACAAGCTCATCTTTTCCACAGTGTGCATATGATCACGACATTTTGCTTTGAAGTCGAACCTGAAACTGTGGGAATCATTTGGAAACTTGGAGGTCATTCCAGCAGCTCTTCATCCCGAGAGGCGTGAGAAACCTGTTTTACATACATATATATATTATTTTTGCTATGGATGATGATGTGATGTCAAGGATGTGCATAATTAGGACACATTCATGTGAGGCAGACTGCATTTTAGACAGACTAGCAAGGTGTGTCCTGAATTCTGGATTCACAAATGTAGCCTAAATGTTTGATTATGTGTTTTACTGAACAACATTATTTTAAAGTCATCTATCATTATTTCAGCTCCATAGTTATTTATTCTTATTGTGCATGAGGTTAGATTCAAATGTTAAACCTTTTATGTCTGTACTCTGTATATGTCATTATGTTTAAAAAAAAAGTGGTGATGCACATCTGAAATAGCTACTATAGAATATAGATAGATAGATAGATTGATTGATAGATATGCATTAAAGGGTTGGTTGGGCCCTATAAATGTTTTATGATGCTGCAGTACCATCATTTGATTTGAAGAAAAACAAATTGTATTTTTTTGTAAAAAATTTTTTTTACACTTTTTCTTTTCAAACTCAGTTAAATCACATGACCTTTTGCATTTATTTGAACATAAACCAAACTAATTCAAATCATTTGCACTTGTAATGTACATGTTTCAGTGCATTATGAAATAAAATTTACAAATGTAGCCTAAGTTATTATTTTATTGAAGAACATTATTATTATTATTTTTTTACATTTTTTTTTTATTTTATATGTCTCAGTCAGATCATTTAATCTGAAGAATAAAGCTGAACAAAAACTTGTCATCAACCTCAATTTAAACACACGATCTTTTCAATTTATGCAAACATAAAACAATGATTCAGTGCATTTTGAAAAAAAAAAAAAAAACTAAATTGACATGCATAATGCAGATCAGTTATGAAAACGAGTGGGTTGTACTAATATAAGAAATTAAGAGAAAATATATTGCATCACATCACCATTTACTTAAAATCTGTTTAAAACTTGATTAAATATAATTTAATGCAAACTACATTCATTATTTAAAAATGTCCCTTAAGTTTATCATAAATCAAATTACTATTGTTCTTTGTGTGTGTTGTGGTTTTGCTTTTAAAGAAATGTCCAGTCCACTAGAGCGGGTTGTAGCCCAGAAGAAGGAGGCCATTGAAGCCCTAATGGAGATGTTTGAGAGAGGAGCCGAGGTGCTGGCCAGCGCTGTTGGGGAGCTGTGTCCTCTTTTTGAAGCTTCTGCTCCAGTTTTGAGGCTGGTCTTGGACAATGTGGAAAGCAAGGAGGTCACGTATGTCAAAGATCAGTTTCTAGTTGTGAGGAGCAGATTGGATGTCCTCTCATGTCAGTTACAGGACATTGATTCTGAGATCAGAAGGAGACGTTTGGATTCTCAGTTCTTCTCTGTGGAGGAAAATTTGCGGAACCAGTTTAGAAAATACATAGACATTCTGGAGGCTAAACCTGAGTATAAAGAGGTCAAAAAACGCTTGTTCTTAGAGCATTTTTTCATAACAGGTGGAGAGAAAAACCTCTGTGTGCTTTATGATGCTGTGATGGGGAACAGCACATTTGGGGAGCCAATCCTGGATGTTGTGGAACAATACGAGGCCAGAAACAGAAGGGTCCTGGAAGACTTCTGTGTCAGGCTGAAGGAGCTGCTCTGTTTGGGAATCATCACTCTGCTGGGATATTGTTTCCTTACTCAGGGTGAGGAATCAGAGCAGGAGAAGATTCAAGAGTGGAGCACGAAGATCCAAGAAATTGAGACCAAAATGAAGGAAACGATAGAGAAATGTGTGGATTCGTTTCCAGAGCAAGCTGAACTGGACATCAAGAGGCTTGTGAAGGAGAAAGAAGATGGGAACCTTCAGGAAACGGCCCAGGAACTGCTGGACTTCCTGGTGAAGAAGTACGACTGGGTGAGCTGGTCCATCAGAGCCATTAGTAACTTGGGTAAAATTAGCAACTTGAGAGCTGGACAAAACTTTCAGTGTGTGGCCGGACAGAATTATTTTGAAGTATCTCAAGGAAATGACACCAACCTGGTGATCTCGTTCAGCAGCAACCCTCAGCCTGTGCCCAACGAGAGTGTTAAACAGACGATAGAAGGTCCTGCGAGGAAGAGAGACGCCAAAGCTGTTGTGGAGCTTCTGGAGAAGGAGTTAGCTGGGTTTCTGGTTCATGCCATCAGTCGACACAAGGACAGCTTTACTCTGTCGAGTTTTCCTGAAGAATGTCACTACTGGGAGAAACATAAGTACATGAATGTGTGTGTGCATTCAGAGTAGATTTAGACAAACAAATAATTACTATTATTATATTTATCAAAAATTTTGAAACTAGCACTTTTACATTTTTATCAGCTTCTTGGACTCTCATTCTGATGGCACCCATTCTCTGCAGAGGATAGGTTGACTATTTTGCTTTATTACTGGGCATGCTTGCATCATAATGTTATAACTGAATGTCTATCTGAAAACATTCCCTTTAAATGCAGAAGACAGCAAACATGTTAAGTGCAGTCAAAACAAATGCTTTGTAGTAATAAATACAAATGCTTTTTAGTAATAAAAACTGAAGCAATATGACTGGACAATACTGGCAAACAAATGTGCTTCCCCATTTAGCCTGCATGAGAATAACATGAGCTGACAGTATCTGTTCCTCATCAGCCATAAAAAAAGCCCACAGCAAGACGTCTCAGGAAACTAATGCTCTTGCACAGCCAAGAGCACATGATGTTAGACTAACATATACCCTTTAAAAATTCATGGCAGTTCAAAGTTGAATTTATACATTCCCAAGAAACAGTCTTAAGCTTTTTTCAAGATTACAGGCAATAATAAATCTAATTTCAGTTTTCTGTCTGGTATGGCGTGTTTCACATTTACATGACTTACAAGCGATTGTTGACATTCATTGCTATTAACTCTCTGAAGTGGACACATACAGCACTCAAAGCCACATCTAATTAAATTACTGCTTTTGTACATAAGTCAGCAGTTTCTGGCCAGGGGCTGCAGAAATAGAGGGTGAGGAACCTTTCACTGTTAATATACAGACGACGAGCTCCAGAGTGCTGTGATCAGCTCTCCAGATCCACTCATTAAGATCACTGAAGTGCAGATAGAGAGAACAATCCATCGTTTTACACCCAGTATAGGGCCTATGTATAGAGCTAGTATGTGGTCATATTTTATGCTGCTGCTACAAATTTTTTAACTTTTTAAAGCAGATCAGCCATTAGTGTCTTCACATAAAGACTAAAATAGCATTTATAAGTAAATGTTTATTTTTCTGACATCTGTTCCAGAAGTATTCTTCCTGATATTTTTTTCCATACAGAAAATAAATTGGTGGTGGTGGAGCTATTGTTTGGAGCTATTGATCCATGTGACTTGCTTCCATCGCTGATAAAGGTTTTTAATGGCTTACACTGGCTGCTACTAATTCAAAACATATGTATTTTATTTTGGTATGACATAGTGACAATACAGTAGAAATACCGTATTTCTACACTTAATAAAAAAAAAAAAAAAAAAAAAAAAAAAAAAGAAGAAGAAGCATTGTCTGGTATTGTGCACATTCTGCTGGCAGATGGCGCCAAAAACACATTGGAACTAATTGATGACGTTTAAATTAGCTAACTCAGCGCTAATGGCAACTAAAAAATTTACCACAGTTAAAAACACATACTTTATCAAATATTTTATTGCAAACTACAATGGACTTTGTTGTTATATAATTAAAATAAAGGCCCAACCTACTCCAGGAAATTCAATATAGCCTATCAATATTTAATAAACCAATAAGTGATTTATGAAGCCCAGCATCATAGTATTACCAAAGATGGTGAATCAATCCCATGCTACCTCACTCTGGTTGCATCTGCCAATCACAGCCTGAGCTAATGACATTACATTAGAGTGGGCCATCGACTGGCCTCCTGCGTTTAATTGGCCTGATCTGATAAAAAAGCGTTAAAACATTTGTACTGTGACACACACCAGCTCACAGGATTCATCCTACTGACGTGTCTGACTGTGTTTATCAAACCCCTGAATATATAGTTTTCTTCACAGAATGTTAATGTTATTACAAGCATTTCTTCTCCTCCGTCTGTCTCTGAGGACTCTGGAATCTCTCTCTGTCTCAGTGTTTTCTCTCTGGTGGTGAGATAAGCTCAACTCCTCCGCTCAGTGTCTCCTCAGCACTGCAGTATATCTGACTGTCAATAAACCTCCCTCCCTTCTGCCCGATTCATTCCCACAACACTTCCAACTTTGACAGGAACCAACTGCTTCTCTTCCATGACAGGGTGTCACTTTCATGCCAGTAATACTAATACTAATAGTAATAATAATAATAATAAAAACAAGGTTTGAGAAAAGTGTGACAATCTATTTGAATGAACTGCATTGTAGATAGAGACCATTTTTGATCCATTGTTTTTACTGATATTCACACTTTTCTACGAAAATCAGTTCTACAGATTGATGCCATCTAGTGGGTCTCTACAGGAAAAACACCCAAATACAGCATTACACAAATCAAACTTCAAGGTCAGGTCATATTTATAATATAAATATTTATACAAATATTATTATACAATTTATATAAATAAAATTATTAATTAACAGTAAATGTACAAAAAAATTAACCAGCACTACAAAACATAAGTCATATATAACATAACATAACTTTTTTTATATATATATATATATATATATATATATATATATTTTTTATGCAACAGCCAATGTTCAAATGATTACATTTTTACTATTTCCAAATGTATGTAATCATATGAGTATGTTTGACTGTTGCATAAAAAAAAAAATATTAAAAAAAATATTAATTCCCTTTTTGTGGTTACATTACATTTGTTATTGGACACAAAAAAAATACCAATATTAGTATCAGTATTAGAAAAAATGCACAGTCTGTCTTAAAATTGCACTGAAAAAAAGGGAAAAATATTAGGCATCATGTCATGAGATGTGATTAATCTTTGTTGTGCTCTCTGTGGTTATTTATTTTGGGATGCGAGTTTAGTTTAAAGTCAATGTGAAAGGGTCAAGAGCGTGAGAAATAAATATCAGTGCGAGCTGGAACAGTGCAACCAGGAAAAGATAGCTGGGGTTAATAAACTGCAGAATAAATGGAACTTTATAATCAACTCTATGGTATGTAATATGGTTTATGGTAAGGTTTTATGCTATAAAAAATAATTTGTGAACTATGAGTTAATTCAAAAGAAAATCTGTTCACAAAGATGGCTGGTGTATTGAAGTTGTAAATGGTGTGTTGATCTTGCTTTGGTAAACATGAATCAAGACAGATGTTTTCTCATGGATTTGAAAACATTTTTCATTTTTCAGTTCATGTAAGGGGTGTACTGGACTAAATTTCACAATACATATAGATGTCTCATACAAAATATTCCTGCACTTATACAGTATATCCGTCTTTTAAACTACTACTAAAAAACATACAGTATGTGAAATTTGAATCCAACGACCCTTTTGGCTAAAGTACACAGTGAAAACCCGTCTGACAGGAACTGGTTAAACAAACAGGGTCAGGTGGGAAGAGAGGACAGATCTGGGGTGGATTCCACTGAACTTCATCTCTGGACTGGGAATGGTTAATAGAAGTCACTTACCTGTTATGTGATCACCATGCAATTTATCCTGGACTGACTTCCAGATCCCAGATGTTTTTCATCTTTTTGTTGAAGGTTTAATATTATGGATAAATGATTTATATACACTGTAAAAAAAAATGTTTTACTTTTTTTTTTATTGTACTGTTTTCAGTTTAAAAATTTTGTGTTTAATTCAGTGTCTGTATTTTCTTTGTTTGTGAAATTCAGCAATTTCTGAGTGACATTTTTTTCCCTCCACAAGATTAACAGGGTGGGAGAATTTTATACCTGACGTTTAAATATTAAAGCTGCAGTAGGGAACTTTTGTAAATATATTTTTTACATATTTGTTAAACCTGTCATTATGTCCTGACAGTAGAATATGAGACAGATAATCTGTGAAAAAAATCAAGCTCCTGTGGCTCCTCCCAGTGGTCTTATTGCCATTTGCAGAAAGCCATCCGCTCCCGGTAAGAAACAACCAATCAGAGGTCCGGTCCATAACTTTGTTTGTGTTCAAAATGTAGAAAAATGAATATAATAAGCGAGTACACCATGAATCCGTTTTCCAAACTGTGTTTTTAGCTTGTCCTGAATCACTAGGGTACATCTATAGTAAGTGTTTATATTCGGACTATTTTAGATTGCTTCGGGGATACCGCGGCGGAGTAACCCAGCACCTTTGTGATTCTTCATAGACATAAACAGAGAGAAGTAGTTCTGGGTACAATGTTCTTCCGCAAGATGCAAGCAGTTCTGTTTATTAACCGCTAGAGCATCAAAAGTTACCGACTGCAGCTTTAAGTAATATTTAATCAGCAGGCAATTAACAATCAGCTTTTTATAGGTTATTTCCTGACAAAACCACAAGGGTCATCTGTAACACACAGCGTTCCTCTAGTTTTCTATCTGTCTGTTGCAGTGCTGAAAGTCTAACGATCATGCCAATACATTTTATCTCTGAGTTCTGGGTGGAGCATCACGTAATCACCAAAGTGACCCTGTACTCTGATAAAACCCAAACAAAATGGATAACAATAAATGTCCTTCAGGCAATAACATTGGATTCACATAACGATTTCTGTGCAGATGGTCACAACAATGAATCATCCACATTTCTGAGCATGAGGACAACCAAAATGAGATGACAAACTAAGGTTAAATAACATATGATCATAAATTAACTCGAATGCCCTTCACAAGACAAAACAGCCACACATTAATGAAGAACTGCAAAGAGGTGACCTTTTCTTTTCATCGCTGTCTGGGCTGTAATCACATTTCCCATTTGCATAAGGTTGAGGTTTCTAAAGGACAGAGGGAGAGATACTTTAGGAAATCTGACTGAAATCAGTACAGACATACCTAACATCAGCCAAAACACTGCTAAACAGTGGGTATAGAAAATAATCACATTTTGTTGCTTTGCAGCCTGAAATAAAGAGTGACACAGCTTTTGTGTTATCCAGCTGTATTTACAATGAAAACAACCAATTGAAAGATAAAACACCAACATGTCAGAAAAAAATAAAAAAATAAAAACAGAATTACTGAGTTGGAAAAAGGATCATCCCTTTGTGACAGTATTTTGCTGAACCGCCTTCTTCTTTAATTACAGACTGTAGTCTGTTGGGATATGTCTCTAACAACTTTGCACATCAACACTTTGCAATATTTACCCATTCTTTTTTGCAGAACTGCTCAAGTTTTCAAGTTAAATTTGAAGTTCAGTAAAATCATTTGTGGACTGCAGTCTTCAAGTCATTCCACAGGTTTTCAATGGGGTTTAGGTCTGAGCTCTGACTATGCCATGCTAGGACATTCATCTAGATAAAACAAAAACTGTCTGTCTTCACTTCAGGCTGCAAAGCAATTAATTTATTTTGTATACCCACTTTCTATATATATATATGAAGCCCAGCATTATTATTTTTTTCAGAAAGCAGCCGCTGAAGCAAGTAACACTATTACTTTTGCTCATATCTGTTTTTCAAAACCCCTAAGAGTAAGCAACAAACTTGTGTGGTGCATAAATCACATCTCACATTTTCCATTTACTTTATTTCAGTGCTCATAATAAATATTATTGATGATGAATTCATGCAGTGAACTATGATGCCTTTTCTTGCACACCTTGCAAAACTGTCAGTCTGACAGATTTGTTGTTGTTCAGGCCAAAGTAAACATTTAATCCTCTTTTTTATAAATTTACATCATGACTAATGCTAAATAATTTCAATTCAATAAAAATACAGAGAACGGCTATTCAGAAGAAACTCTTAATACGGTACAAGCTATGGAAGCTGTTTTTAGTCATTTATTGCTTTAATATTTCAGATCATCTTTGCCTAATAGTGTGTGGTCGACTGATGTGCTTTAGACAAATGGACCATTAATCAAATCAAACTATATGCTTACATTTTCTTTAATTCTACAGTGCTGCTATAGTATTCTGGATGGTTTCAAAGTCAATGCTAGATCAAAAGTAATAGCACTCGGGTCAACAAGCTGTCAATTCATGCCTGCACGATATGGGAAGAGAAGTTTAAATCTTAAAGTTAGGAATTATGTCCATTAGTCATTTGATTGTGCTTCTACTAGATATTTTTTGTAAAGTATGAATCTTAACCTGCCACAACACACTCTAGTGCCTTTTTACTGTTTCTCATGCATGTGCAACAGCAATCACACCCTGCGTTATGGTGTACGTCATTGTTTATGAGTAAAACGGGTTTACATAGTGCAAGATCTAAAAGTGACATGAAGATTTGAAATGCTAAAGCCAGACCCTCTGTAATCCACAACAGCCCCCTGTTCTTCTACAGACGAGTCAATGCATGCCAGTGTGTCCCAGCGTCCGCTTCAGCACAAAGGCTTTGTTCGGGTTTGTTCGCCTGCAATACCGCAAACAGTAGAGTCTTTCTTTGGCATGTAAACAGTGTGACGGAAGTCTAAAAGCTACAGTCCCCCAAAGGCTGTTTTCACACAAATTTTAGATTGGCATCTTGCTCGCCAAAGTTTCTTAAAAGAAGAACAATTTGAAGACTACAGCTTATTTATTTGCTAAATTAAATAATAATAATGTATCCCCTCTGATGCATGGTGTCCACTTCAGTTTGGGCATTCAGAGTGTGATATTATATGAAAACTGCTTATCTTTGACGCACACAATTCTGATACATCATTGTTATTTTTATGTCATTATGATTTTTATTTATGGAAGCACACTTTCAACATTCAAACTGCAGTGTAAAAGTGTGTAATCTGTTATGCTCGCCAAGGCTGTATTTATTTGATCATTGAACATTGATCATGTTTTCTATTTCACTTTACTTTAAAATGTAATTTATTCAGTTTACCATAGTCTCACATAGAGTGTCTGTACCCATGACAACCCGTGTAGAAGGGCGGAGCATGCAGGATGTTTAAAATGGAAAGACGCTTCTAAACATTTCTGCCACTATACCAATACATGCTGAATTTTCTCATAGAAGGCATGATTACAGGATGTTATCTGTCTGTGTGCCTGTCCCTCATCTCTTCTTGTGGGCTCAGAGGAATGCTAGCAGGGGATGGAGTTAATCTGAAGGGGGAGTGCCGCAGGACAGAGTCTATATATATATGTGGACCATGAGAGGCTGGTGCTTTTAGTTGGACTCTGATGGAACACTGGAGAATACCTCTGAACATTTCATCAGACTAACGGTGAGTCTTTCATTTTTATTTGTTATGTTTTGCCTTTGTCCATTTCCATTTATCATCCCTTCCTTTTTCTTTTTCCATCTTTTGTTATTTTACTGGCACATCTTCAAAAACTTTGTAGAGCATTCAATAAAAAGTCACAAAAATAAAAATAGCTGGCCTATGATCTACGCTTTTTGTCATGAACAGTTGGAGAAGACACTTTGTGGGAATCATTGTAATGTGAGCAACATCCTGCCATATTATGTCCATATAATACTGGATGTTGTGCTTAAGTCATATTACTGACTGCCACAAAGCTCTAAGCAGCATTTGGATAGAAATAAGGGATGTGGCTTTGAATTTGAACAGTTCCTCTTTTTTAGAATCAGTTGGTTGGTTCCTTTTCTTTTTTCCACAGAGTAGAACCATCAAAAACAGTGTTTTTGATACAAATTATTTATTTTATTTTCTTATGAATTAATTTTCTTTCTCAAATCGGAAACATCCTGGAGTTTTAATTTCAACGCCATCTTAATTATTCTTACAAAGGAGGACTTGAAACAATCAGGATCATTGTATTCCTCAGTAAGTATTGTTTTGCTCCTAATTCCACTGAGATCAGAACGCTCCTTTAAAAGATGCATTAGTCTTGTATTTTTATTTGTGTTTATTTTGTATGTAAAAATCTGAGTCATATGGTATACAATATGGTTTCAATGCAGGACAAGTGTATTGGCTCTAGATTTTCTCAGATCTGGGTGTGCCTTTCTTTCCTGTATACTGAGTCCTGGGAAATTAGATACGAGTGTGATATCATCTCCCTTGGGTAATCGAAGTGCCCAGAAATGTCCTGAAATGCTGAACTGTTAAAGCCGTCAAATATATTCTCCCAGCCACCCCTCCTGAAAACATCTGCTTTGCTATAAATCTAGGGTTTAAATGCTGATTTATTCCCCAAAGAAGGGGAGCGAACAGCTCTCCAATTCATGACGACTGTGTGCTCACAATACTAACAATAACGTGTGCCTAAGGCACAAAAAAAAAAAACTTTAGCATGACTGACTTAAATTATTATAGTAGACACCTCATCTCACTGATAGGCCTTTATTGTTGTATAATTTTCTGAGACTTAGCTGGTGGGGGTTAAGGTGGAACAGGACATGCCCGAGCAAGAGCCGATATTAGTTTTTTTTGTTTTTTTTTAAATGGCTGGAGCCCATGGAAAACATGTATAAATGTACAAACACTCTGGTATTTCTGTCCCTGTGGTCTAACTGTCCAATTCATCTCAGGTTACTGTTAAGGTCCCATCCTGAGCAAACAAACATGACCCTTATAAATGTCTGCATTGATTTTAGTATTGATTTTTATGTTGTGGCTTCCACTTTATGATATATATGCCTTGATCTGTTACAGACAAGGGTAAGAAGGATAAGACGGTCTCTCTGCTTTGAACCACAATGAATCGGGTGGAAGAATGGGTTTTGGAGAACAAGGACAAGATCGAGAAAGGAGTGGAAATCATGGGGCAAGGCTGCGAGGTTTTAGCAGCCACCGTGGGACAGTTCCACCCCATCCTGGAGGCCGTGTTTTTGGCCTCGGCCGAACTCCTCGGAAACCCAGAAGGCAAAGAGGCCAAGTTTCTCGCTGAGCAGTTTGAAAAGATCAACCAGAAACTTGAAGGTATTCAAGATGAAATCGACCAAATTGCTTTGGAGATGCAGCGGACGACCATGAATAAACAGAACTTTGACCGCGAGGCAAAGATAATCAGTCAGTATGAGAAGTTTCAAGACTTTGTCAATGCTAAGCCCAAGTTCAAGGAGAAGAAGAAAGATAAGTTTATAACCCAGTATGAGAACACTGGTGGTGATCTGAACATTGATTCCTTGTACAATGCTGTAACTGGAGAGAATATCTCTGGAGATGCCATGTTGGACACGGTGGTGACCACAGAGCAAAGGAGCAGGAAGCCAGTGGAGGAGTTCTGTGCCAGACTGAAGAAGATATTTGTGATGGGAATTATAGCAGTCATGGGTCACGCCGCCCTGAAAGAGGGAGCGGTAGGCGAGGCCATGGTGAAGAAATGGCAGGATCGCATGGAAGACGTAGAGACACGCATGAAAGCAGTGGTGGATGACTGCATTGAGAATTTCCCTCTGCAGGCCAAAACAGATGTGGAGCATCATCTTCTGGAGCGACAAGCCAAGGTTGACCCAGAGTTCACAGGATTTATACTGGATATCCTTGCAAAGAAGTATTATTGGGTTTTCTGGTCAGTTCGGGTCTTCAACCACAGCGGCATATTCTTCTGGAATTGGCTCGCTGGCAAAAAGTACCATGGAAGTGGAGGAGGTGGCAACTTTTTTGATCTTCTGACCCCAAACAACATCAGAATCGTTGTGTCTTTCAGTGCAGACCCCAAACCAATTAACAAGAGCCAGATTGTAGATCAAATAGAGATGCAAAAGTTGAAGGGGAACATGCAGTCTGTGGCTCAGACGCTGTGGAAGATGCTTCCC
>NC_068386.1:3923193-3933193 GCF_023724105.1 Carassius gibelio | reverse complement strand
CTAAGTGCATAAGCACTTTACATCATGTGCCATTTTCAAGCACTCATAAAAATCTTTGCTTTATAGGTTTGCTCACTCTTTCAGTTTATTTCTGTTTACAGTCAATCTGACCATTACTGTATTCATTTTTAAATAATTCTACTGTATAGTTTTGGAGAAAACTAAAGACAAAATCAACCCCAAGCATCGAAGTGCATAAGCACTTTACATCATGTCCCATTTTCAAGAACTCATAAAAACCTTTGCTTTATAGGTTTGCTCGTTCTTTCAGTTTATTTCTGTTTACAGTCAATCTGTCCATTACTGTATTACGTTTCAAATATTTCTACTGTATAGTTTTGGAGAAAACTGAAGCCAAAATCAACCCCAAGCATCTAAGTGCATAAGCACTTTACATCATGTGCCATTTTCAACCACTCATAAAAATCTTTGCTTTATAGGTTTGCTCGTTCTTTCAGTTTATTTCTGTTTACAGACAATCTGACCATTACTGTATTAAGTTTCAAATATTTCTACTGTTTAGTTTTGGAGAAAACTAAAGCCAAAGTCAACCCCAAGCATCTAAGTGCATAAGCACTTAACATCACGTCCCAATTTCAAGCACTCATAAAAATCTTTGCTTTATAGGTTTGCTCACTCTTTCAGTTTATTTCTGTTTACAGTCAATCTGACCATTACTGTATTAGGTTCCAAATATTTCTACTGTATAGTTTTGGAGAAAACTGAAGCCAAAATCAACCCCAAGCATCTAAGTGCATAAGCACTTTGCATCATGTCCCATTTTCAAGCACTCATAAAAATCTTTGCTTTATAGGTTTGCTTGTTTTTTCAGTTTATTTCTGTTTACAGTCAATCTGGCCATTACTGTATTCATTTTTAAATAATTTTACTGTATAGTTTTGGAGAAAACTAAAGACAAAATCAACCCCAAGCATCGAAGTGCATAAGCACTTTACATCATGTCCCATTTTCAAGCACTCATAGAAACCTTTGCTTTATAGGTTTGCTCGTTCTTTCAGTTTATTTCTGTTTACAGTCAATCGGACCATTACTGTATTACGTTTCAAATATTTCTACTGTATAGTTTTGGAGAAAAATAAGCCAAAATCAACCACCAAGCATCTAAGTGCATAAGCACTTTACATCATTTCCTATTTTCAAACACTCATAAAAATCTTTGCTTTATAGGTTTGCTCGTTCTTTCAGTTTATTTCTGTTTACAGTCAATCTGACCATTACTCTATCAAGTTTCAAATATTTCTACTGTATAGTTTTGGAGAAAACTAAAGCCAAAATCAACCTCAAGCATCTAAGTGCATAAGCACTTTACATCATGTGCCATTTTCAACCACTCATAAAAATCTTTGCTTTATAGGTTTGCTCGTTCCTTCTGTTTATTTCTGTTAACAGTCAATCTGACCATTACTCTATCAAGTTTCAAATATTTCTACTGTATAGTTTTGGAGAAAACTGAAGCCAAAATCAACCCCAAGCATCTAAGTGCATAAGCACTTTACATCATGTGCCATTTTCAAGCACTCATAAAAATCTTTGCTTTATAGGTTTGCTCACTCTTTCAGTTTATTTCTGTTTACAGTCAATCTGACCATTACTGTATCAAGTTTCAAATATTTCTACTGTATAGGTTTGGAGAAATCTGAAGCCAAAGTCAACCCCAAGCATCTAAGTGCATAAGCACTTTACATAATTTCCTATTTTCAAACACTCATAAAAATCTTTGCTTTATAGGTTTGCTCGTTCTTTCAGTTTATTTCTGTTTACAGTCAATCGGACCATTACTGTATTAAGTTTCAAATATTTCTACTGTATAGTTTTGGAGAAAACTAAAACCAAATTCACCCCAAACATCTACAGTAAGTACATAAACACTTATCCAGTTACTTTTCAGGAACTCGAGCTGCGTCGTAGCGCTTTGGGGAAAGTCCCTGACGAGACCTACTCTGAATATCGTGTGCAATCTTGTCCAATGGACGGGCGTGGCGTCACGGAGCGGGGTGACGTAGCGACCAGGAAGCTATATAAGCACGTGCCGTGCAGCTGGCTTCAGCTTCGAGTAGGGAAGCAAGCGCCGGCAAGGGTGCCGGGAGTATGGCTCTGCGACGCAGCGTCTCGTTCCTTCAAGGAACTAGGGTTACATACGTAACCTTGAGGCGTTCCTTTTCAGGAACTCGAGCTGCGTCGAAGCGCTTTGGGGAACGATGTGCCCACGCTGCCAGACTACCAAATCCCTGCCTAGTGTGTATCCGTAGAGCACAGCTAAGGCGAGAGAACAGAAGAGCCCGGAGCGGCTCGCATATCAAGATCGTAGAATCTGACAAATGTAGAGGGCGTGGACCACCCCGCAGCATTGCAGATGTCCAAGAGGGACACACCTGCTAAGAAGGCCTTGGAAGCCGCCATACCCCGAGTAGAGTGAGCCTTGGCCCCCAAAGGAGGGGGAAGACCAGAGGACTCATAAGAGACGTTGATAGCCTCGACTATCCAACGACTAAGGGTCTGCTTGGTGGCAGGAGAACCCTTGTTAGTAGGACCGTAGCAAACAAGCAATTGGTCGGATTTTCTCCACAGGGCAGCTCTGTGGACGTATGCGTGCTCGCACTGGACACATACAGTTTAGCTTCTCTTGGTCTGGCTCCCGAAAGGGAGGAGGACAAAAGGCCTGCAGTACGATAGGTTGTGGTGTTACAGAGGGAACCTTTGGAACATAACCCGCTCGAGGGTATAAGAATGCTTTGGCCATACCAGGGGCAAAGTCTAGATAAGTAGGGGCCACCGAGAGGGCCTGGAGATCTCCAACTCTTTTTAGTGAGGTGATTGCCAGTAACAGGGCAGTTTTAAGTGTCAGATGTCTATCTGAGATATCTTGTATTGGCTCGAATGGAGCTTTACAGAGAGCCTCTAGAACCACAACCAAATCCCAGGGGGGAACACGGGACCGTACTGGAGGTCTTAGCCTCAGCGCACCGCGGAGGAAACGTGTAACTAGGGGGTGTCTACCCACTGACTGATCATTGAAAGGGACATGGAAAGCAGCTATGGCCGCCACGTACACCTTTAAGGTGGAGTGGGATAACCCCGCAGAGAGCCTAGCTTGTAAAAACTCCAGAACTGTACCAACTGGACAGTTAACAGGGTCCAGGTGGCGATCTCTGCACCATGAAGTGAAAAGTTTCCACTTCAGGGCGTACAATTTCCTCGTAGAGGGAGCTCTGGACTGGAGGAGGGTCTCAACAACCTCGGTTGAGAGACCAGCTGCTAACAGTTGTGCCCCCTCAGGGGCCACACCCACAGCTTGAACACCTCCGGGCGAGGGTGAATTATCGTGCCCTGCGCCTGTGAGGGTAGGTCTTTCCTGATCGGTATCTCCCACGGAGAGCCGTCGAGGAGTGAGACTAGATCTGAGAACCATATTCGGCCCGGCCAGAACGGGGCTACTAATAGAAGACGGACCCCGTCCAGGCGTACTCTCGCCAGAACTCCCGGGAGCAGAGTGATAGGGGGAAATGCGTACAGACGAAGCCTCGGCCAGGTCTGTACCATAGCGTCCAGTCCCAGAGGAGCTGGATGAACTAGAGAGAACCAGAGGGGACATTGCGATGTCTCTTGAGTCGCAAAGAGGTCCACCTGAGCTTTGCCAAACACTCTCCATATCTGCTTCACCACCTCGGGGTGAAGCATCCATTCCCCGGGCCTCGGCCCCTGCCTCGACAGTATGTCTGCTCCCACATTCAATCTCCCAGGAATATACACTGCTCTGATCGAGAGGAGTTTGCCCTGGGACCAGAGAAGGATCTGGTATGCCAGCTTGTACAAGGGGCGTGAGCGCAGACCCCCCTGGTGATTGATATAAGAGACCACTGATGTATTGTCGGTGCGCACCAACACATGGTGACCTCTCAGGTCTGGGAGGAAATATTTTAATGCTCGATAGACTGCTAACATCTCTAGGCAATTGATGTGCCATGTCAGATGGCGACCACTCCACAGACCGCGGGCAGGGTGGCCACTCATGACCTCACCCCAACCGGTGAGGGACGTGTCTGTCGCTAGTGTTACACGGCGACGAAGAGATCCCAGCACCAGGCCCTGATTCAAGAACCAAGGTTTCTTCCACATGTCTAAGGCACGAAGGCATCGGCGCGTGACCTTGATAACTCGAAGTGGATTTCCCCTCGGGGGAAAAGCCCTTGGACTTGAGCCACCACTGTAGGGGTCTCATGTGCAGCAGGCCAAAAGGTATCACGTTGGACGCAGCTGCCATCAGCCCTAACAATCTCTGGAATTGTTTGACAGTGAGTGACTGGCCTTCTTTGACTCTCTCGACTGATGTGAGGATCGACTCGATCCGAGCAGGAGACAGACGTGCCTGCATCGTGGTCAAATCCCACACTACGCCTAGATAGGTGGTTCTCTGAACTGGAGAAAGTACACTCTTCTTGGCATTTAGTCTCAAACCCAGCTCCCCCATGTGTGCGAGAACGACATCTCGATGTCGAACCGCCATCTGCTCTGATTGAGCTAGGATCAACCAATCGTCGATATAATTTAGAATGCGGATGCCCTGCATACGGAGGGATACCAGAGCCGCATCTACACATTTCGTGAACGTGCGGGGTGAGAGTGCAAGGCCGAAGGGAAGTACTCGATATTGATAAGCTTTGCCCCCGAAAGCGAACCTCAGAAACTTCCTGTGTTGTGGAAGGATGGATATGTGGAAGTATGCGTCTTTGAGATCTATTGTGACAAACCAGTCCTCGGATCTGATTTGAGCTACAACCTGCTTGACAGTGAGCATTTTGAACTTCAGTGACATAACTGAGCAGTTCAGGTGACGTAAGTCTATGATCGGACGCAACCCCCCATCCTTCTTTGGAACTATGAAATACCGGCTGTAAAATCCGGATTCCCTGTCTAGAGGAGGGACCACCTCGATGGCCTCCTTCCTTAATAGGATATTCACTTCTTGTTCCATAACCAGAGCCTGCCGGGGGCCGACCACAGTCGGTGTAACCCCGTTGAACTTCGGTGGTGGATGACCGAACTGAATGCAATAGCCTTTTTCTATTGTACGCAGGACCCAATGAGATACATTTGGCAGTAGCTTCCACGCTGCTAAATAATCTACTAAGGCAATCAGTCTCTCAAGACTGACCTCTGGTGTAAGAGGCCACCGAAGGGGCGGCGAGCATCCCAGCTCCGCTGCGCTCACGGGCGGAAATAACTGGGAGTAGTGCTCGCTGGAGGCCGCTGCGCCCTGAAACTCTGGCAGGGTTGGCAGACCGACCTCCTGAGGGCACTGAGGTGGACCGCGCTCTACCCCAGTAGGGGCTACCCTCTGGACCCTGGCGTCAGGATCTTTTCGTCGAGGACTTCCGGGCCTCGATGACTGTTCTTAAATCTGGCCTTTTTACTTTGGAAGTCCCCGACTCAGGGCATCGCTGAGGCCCTCGGTCCTGTCGTGGGGGAACCCGAGCGGCGACACTCTGTTTTTGCGCTTCCCGGTATGAGGAGCTGGTATGTGGCGTGGTGATCTCCCAGATGCACCACGAGAGCGACGAGGGAGGAAATTCTGGAATGCCGCCGCGTGTTTGCGTGCCTCCTGGAACCTGTCGACGACAGTGTTGACTGTGTCGACTGTGTCGCCAAACAGGCCCGAGGCTTGAAGCGGGGCGTCCAGAAGGCAGACCCTGTCTCTTTCTTTTATCTCCGACAGGGTCAGCCACAAATGCCTCTCCGCGGCCACTAAGGCTGCCATAGACCGCCCTCATCGACATCTCCCAGCAGGTCGGCCTGATAAGCTTGTAGGACTGCCATAGTATGAAGGCAAGCCCCAGCCTGACCTGCTGCCACATAACCCTTGCCCACAAGCGATGATGTAACTCGCAGCGGATTAGTGGGCAACCCCGGAGCCTTTAGGGACGATGCCGAGCCGGGTGACAGATAGCCCGCGAGCGTCTGTTCGACCCGTGGCATCGTTCTATAACCGTGCTCTCCCAGCCCCATCACGTTGCCATAGTATAGTGAATCGGGGCCAAAGAGGCGGGTAGAATATGGGTGCTTCCACGATCTCGATAACTCGTCATGGAGATCGGAAAAAAACGGTAGACTCCGGCGTGGAGGTGGTTGCCTCGGCCGCAGAAAGCGTTCATCTAGCTTGCTTTTCTGCGGCTCTGTATGTTTTTCTGCAGGCCATTCGATTTTTAATTTATCGCGAGGAACGCTGGTGAAGGCTCCCTCCTCGAAGAGAGCCCTCCGGGATCGAAGCGTCCGCATTGGCAATCGCTCGCAATGCGGACAGTCGACCCCCTCGAGAGCCGACTCAACATGCTTCGGTCCCAGGCAAGACACGCACAGACTGTGTGTATCCCCGCTCGTAATGTAGCGAGGGCAGGGAGGAACAAACAATCTGTAATGTGGCTTGGAATCGCCCTTTATATGTTTGGTCTTTTGCTTTGCTTTAGGCATATTGAGCTGTTTAGCGATGTTTTAATGGCTAGGGACAGACAACAATAAATAGGACCAACGGGACAGACTTTTGACATGCACACACAGAGCGCTTGCTGAAGCTGAAGCCAGCTGCACGGCACGTGCTTATATAGCTTCCTGGTCGCTACGTCACCCCGCTCCGTGACGCCACGCCCGTCCATTGGACAAGATTGCACACGATATTCAGAGTAGGTCTCGTCAGGGACTTTCCCCAAAGCGCTACGACGCAGCTCGAGTTCCTGAAAAGTAACTGGATAAGTGTTTATGTACTTACTGTAGATGTTTGGGGTGAATTTGGTTTTAGTTTTCTCCAAAACTATACAGTAGAAATATTTGAAACTTAATACAGTAATGGTCCGATTGACTGTAAACAGAAATAAACTGAAAGAACGAGCAAACCTATAAAGCAAAGATTTGTACGAGTGCTTGAAAATGGCACATGATGTAAAGTGCTTATGCACTTCGATGCTTGGGGTTGATTTTGTCTTTAGTTTTCTCCAAAACTATACAGTAGAATTATTTAAAAATGAATACAGTAATGGTCAGATTGACTGTAAACAGACATAAACTGAAAGAACGAGCAAACCTATAAAGCAAAGGTTTTTATGAGTTCTTGAAAATGGGACATGATGTAAAGTGCTTATGCACTTCGATGCTTGGGGTTGATTTTGTCTTTAGTTTTCTCCAAAACTATACAGTAGAATTATTTAAAAATGAATACAGTAATGGTCAGATTGACTGTAAACAGAAATAAACTGAAAGAGTGAGCAAACCTATAAAGCAAAGATTTTTATGAGTGCTTGAAAATGGCACATGATGTAAAGTGCTTATGCACTTAGATGCTTGGGGTTGATTTTGGCTTCAGTTTTCTCCAAAACTATACAGTAGAAATATTTGAAACGTAATACAGTAATGGACAGATTGACTGTAAACAGAAATAAACTGAAAGAACGAGCAAACCTATAAAGCAAAGATTTTTATGAGTGTTTGAAAATAGGAAGTTATGTAAAGTGCGTATGCACTTAGATGCTTGGGGTTGATTTTCGCTTTAGTTTTCTCCAAAACTATACAGTAGAAATCTTTGAAATCTAATACAGTAATGGTCAGATTGACTGTAAACAGAAATAAACAGAAAGAACGAGCAAACCTATAAAGCAAAGATTTTTATGAGTGTTTGAAAATAGGAAATTATGTAAAGTGCGTATGCACTTAGATGCTTGGGGTTGACTTTGGCTTCAGTTTTCTCCAAAACTATACAGTAGAAATATTTGAAACTTAATACAGTAATGGTCAGATTGACTGTAAACAGAAATAAACTGAAAGAGTGAGCAAACCTATAAAGCAAAGATTTGTACGAGTGCTTGAAAATGGCACATGATGTAAAGTGCTTATGCACTTCGATGCTTGGGGTTGATTTTGTCTTTAGTTTTCTCCAAAACTATACAGTAGAATTATTTAAAAATGAATACAGTAATGGTCAGATTGACTGTAAACAGACATAAACTGAAAGAACGAGCAAACCTATAAAGCAAAGGTTTTTATGAGTTCTTGAAAATGGGACATGATGTAAAGTGCTTATGCACTTCGATGCTTGGGGTTGATTTTGTCTTTAGTTTTCTCCAAAACTATACAGTAGAATTATTTAAAAATGAATACAGTAATGGTCAGATTGACTGTAAACAGAAATAAACTGAAAGAGTGAGCAAACCTATAAAGCAAAGATTTTTATGAGTGCTTGAAAATGGCACATGATGTAAAGTGCTTATGCACTTAGATGCTTGGGGTTGATTTTGGCTTCAGTTTTCTCCAAAACTATACAGTAGAAATATTTGAAACGTAATACAGTAATGGACAGATTGACTGTAAACAGAAATAAACTGAAAGAACGAGCAAACCTATAAAGCAAAGATTTTTATGAGTGTTTGAAAATAGGAAGTTATGTAAAGTGCGTATGCACTTAGATGCTTGGGGTTGATTTTGGCTTTAGTTTTCTCCAAAACTATACAGTAGAAATCTTTGAAATCTAATACAGTAATGGTCAGATTGACTGTAAACAGAAATAAACAGAAAGAACGAGCAAACCTATAAAGCAAAGATTTTTATGAGTGCTTGAAAATGGGACATGATGCAAAGTGCTTATGCACTTAGATGCTTGGGGTTGATTTTGGCTTCAGTTTTCTCCAAAACTATACAGTAGAAATATTTGGAACCTAATACAGTAATGGACAGATTGACTGTAAACAGAAATAAACTGAAAGAACGAGCAAACCTATAAAGCAAAGATTTTTATGAGTGTTTGAAAATAGGAAGTTATGTAAAGTGCGTATGCACTTAGATGCTTGGGGTTGATTTTGGCTTTAGTTTTCTCCAAAACTATACAGTAGAAATCTTTGAAATCTAATACAGTAATGGTCAGATTGACTGTAAACAGAAATAAACAGAAAGAACGAGCAAACCTATAAAGCAAAGATTTTTATGAGTGTTTGAAAATAGGAAATTATGTAAAGTGCGTATGCACTTAGATGCTTGGGGTTGACTTTGGCTTCAGTTTTCTCCAAAACTATACAGTAGAAATATTTGAAACTTAATACAGTAATGGTCAGATTGACTGTAGACAGAAATAAACTGAAAGAGTGAGCAAACCTATAAAGCAAAGATTTGTACGAGTGCTTGAAAATGGCACATGATGTAAAGTGCTTATGCACTTCGATGCTTGGGGTTGATTTTGTCTTTAGTTTTCTCCAAAACTATACAGTAGAATTATTTAAAAATGAATACAGTAATGGTCAGATTGACTGTAAACAGACATAAACTGAAAGAACGAGCAAACCTATAAAGCAAAGGTTTTTATGAGTTCTTGAAAATGGGACATGATGTAAAGTGCTTATGCACTTCGATGCTTGGGGTTGATTTTGTCTTTAGTTTTCTCCAAAACTATACAGTAGAATTATTTAAAAATGAATACAGTAATGGTCAGATTGACTGTAAACAGAAATAAACTGAAAGAGTGAGCAAACCTATAAAGCAAAGATTTTTATGAGTGCTTGAAAATGGCACATGATGTAAAGTGCTTATGCACTTAGATGCTTGGGGTTGATTTTGGCTTCAGTTTTCTCCAAAACTATACAGTAGAAATATTTGAAACGTAATACAGTAATGGACAGATTTACTGTAAACAGAAATAAACTGAAAGAACGAGCAAACCTATAAAGCAAAGATTTTTATGAGTGTTTGAAAATAGGAAGTTATGTAAAGTGCGTATGCACTTAGATGCTTGGGGTTGATTTTGGCTTTAGTTTTCTCCAAAACTATACAGTAGAAATCTTTGAAATCTAATACAGTAATGGTCAGATTGACTGTAAACAGAAATAAACAGAAAGAACGAGCAAACCTATAAAGCAAAGATTTTTATGAGTGCTTGAAAATGGGACATGATGCAAAGTGCTTATGCACTTAGATGCTTGGGGTTGATTTTGGCTTCAGTTTTCTCCAA